>NC_134828.1:7878675-7927932 GCF_004210375.1 Tachypleus tridentatus
GATTTACTTGTCATGTTTGTTTCCGTCACATAAAGTCATTTAGGATTTACGTAGTATTTGTTTCCATCACAAAAGTCAGGATTTACGTGTAGTATTTGTTTGCATAACAAAAGTCAGGATTTATGTAGTATTTGTTTGCATAACAAAAAGTCAGGATTTACGTGTATTATTTGTTTCCATCACAAAAAGTCAGGATATACGTGTAGTATTTGTTTCCATCACAAAAAGTCACTTAGGATTTACGTGTAGTATTTGTTTCCATCACAAAAAGTCAGGATTTGCCTGTAGTATTTGTTTCCATCACAAAAAATCAGGATTTACGTGTAGTATTTGTTTCCATCACAAAAGTCACTTAGGATTTACGTGTAGTATTTGTTTCCATCACAGAGATGAAGTAGGATTTACGTGTAGTATTTGTTTCCATCACAAAAAGTCACTTAGGATTTACGTGTAGTATTTGTTTCCGTCACAAAAAATCAGGATTTACGTGTAGTATTTGTTTCCATCACAAAAAGTCACTTAGGATTTACGTGTAGTATTTGTTTCCATCACAGAAAGTCAGGATTTACGTGTAGTATTTGTTTCCATCACAACAAATCAGGATTTACATGTAGTATTTGTTTCCATCACAAAAAATCAGGATTTACGTGTAGTATTTCCATCACAAAAAGTCAGGATGTACATGTAGTATTTCCATCACAAAAAGTCAGGATTTACGTGTAGTATTTGGCTCCATAACAAAAAATCAGGATTTACGTGTAGTATTTGTTTCCATCACAGACAGTCAGGATTTACGTGTAGTATTTGTTTCCATCACAACAAATCAGGATTTACGTGTAGTATTTGTTTGCATAACAAAAAGTCAGGATTTACGTGTATTATTTGTTTCCATCACAAAAAGTCAGGATATACGTGTAGTATTTGTTTCCATCACAAAAAGTCACTTAGGATTTACGTGTAGTATTTGTTTCCATCACAAAAAGTCAGGATTTGCCTGTAGTATTTGTTTCCATCACAAAAAATCAGGATTTACGTGTAGTATTTGTTTCCGTCACAAAACATCAGGATTTACGTGTAGTATTTGTTTCCATCACAAAAAGTCACTTAGGATTTACGTGTAGTATTTGTTTCCATCACAGAAAGTCAGGATTTACGTGTAGTATTTGTTTCCATCACAAAAAGTCACTTAGGATTTACGTGTAGTATTTGTTTCCGTCACAAAAAATCAGGATTTACGTGTAGTATTTGTTTCCATCACAAAAAGTCACTTAGATTTACGTGTAGTATTTGTTTCCATCACAAAGTCAGTGATTTACGTGTAGTATTTGTTTCCATCATAAACAAATCAGGATTTACATGTAGTATTTGTTTCCATCACAAAAAATCAGGATTTACGTGTAGTATTTCCATCACAAAAAGTCAGGATTTACGTGTAGTATTTGTTTCCATAACAAAAAATCAGGATTTACGTGTAGTATTTGTTTCCATCACAGACAGTCAGGATTTACGTGTAGTATTTGTTTCCATCACAACAAATCAGGATTTACGTGTAGTATTTGTTTCCATCACAAAAAGTTACTTAGGATTTACGTGTAGTATTTGTTTCCATCACAGAAAGTCAGGATTTGCCTGTAGTATTTGTTTCCATCACAAAAGATCAGGATTTACGTGTAGTATTTGTTTCCATCACAAAAAGTCACTTAGGATTTACGTGTAGTATTTGTTTCCATCACAAAACGTCAGTTACGATTTACGTGTAGTATCTGTTTCCATCACAAAAAGTCACTTAGGATTTACGTGTAGTAGTTGTTTCCATCACAACAAATCAGGATTTACGTGTAGTATTTGTTTCCATCACAACAAATCAGGATTTATCTGTAACATTTAATTTGTGACCTACTTCACTTTTATTGGCTGTCGTTATTTTCAGCAGAATTACATCATTCATCCCACCTTCTCTTTCGCCCTAGCATGGCGCTCGAGTCGCAATTTACGGGTCTATACCCCGTCATCAAACGTGCTTGCCCTTTGAGCTACGGAGCGTTATAATGTACAGACAATCCCACTTGACAGAAAAGCCCACTCGTAAGTAAAGGAATAGTCCAACAGTTGGCGATGGTTTTTGTTTACTGGTGTCCTTTTTTCTAGTCTATTACGGAGGGCTAGCACAAAAAGCCCTCGGGTAGTTTTGTGCGAAATTCAAAACAAAGAGACTGTTTCGTCCTACATATATATATTCATTAGATTACCAATCTAAAAATGTACTCTTCAGTACTTCTGTTATTTCTATTAGAGCAAAGATATTATGTTATTTCAGGTAACTAAACCTATCACATAATTGACGTTTTCGTAGTTTTTCATAATAACACTTTTGATATTAGGAATATTTTGACTTTCTGCTTATCAGTCGTAGTACGCTAATTTTAATACAGATGTCGCGTTTTTTCTAAGTAACTAAACTGGTTTTACTTTGAAGGTTTTATGTTCAACCATGGCATTGCGAATTGTTTCATGTTACAAATAATAGTGAGATATTTTGTGCAATTTTCTTTTTTGTTAACAGTAAAATATAGTTAGTGATGTGACGATGTCGAACGAAATTCATAGGCTCTCATCAAATAAACCACATATAAAATGGCGAGTAGTTATTACTAGCTGATCTCCTTCCATCAGTTTAAAGTTAGAATAGTTGTGTTAATAGCCCTTGTACAACTGTGCAACAAAATTCTAATACGTAACACTAGACATAGACCTAATTAATACCCTCCTCTTTATTCGTTATGTCACTGGGCCACGGCTGGTCCCCTTTAGAAATTTAGAGATGTTAACGCAAGAAACGAATCAGCTCTAATCTTTGTTAACCAGTGAACAAGCGATAATTCTAATATTTCTAAAAAACAACGGTCATAAAATAGTTCAAATCGAACGTTCTGCCTTCACAAATACACATTCTTCGAGTATTGGCCTATAACTAAGATCGTGGTGTCCAGTTATTGGCCTGTAACTTGGACAGCGATAATAAAGATTCAGTTATATCGACATGTTTTGGCAACATAGTTTCCACAATTAGGTTTCTGTTACCAAAATCAGTCATTTCAAACGTAAACTTTTGTTGTACTTAGAAAAATAGGTTTTAGTTATAACTTATTATAGTACCACAATGTGCCCGAGGAGATTGTATCAACAATATGCTCTTTATATTGATGTGTAGTACTGTACTAGATGTTCAGTAACTTTGTATTATAGTTTTGTACTGTACTAGATGTTCACTAACTTTATACTATTGTTTTGTACTGTACTAGATGTTCAGTAACTTTATATTGTTGTTGTATACTGTATTAGATGTTCTCTAACTTTATATTGTTGTTGTACACTGTTTTGGATGTTCTCTAACTTTATATTGTTTTTTTGTACTATACTAAATGTTCCCTAACTTTATATTGTTGTTTTTTTACTGTACTAAATGTTCTCTAACTTTACACTGTTGTTTTTCACTGTACTAAATGTTCTCTTACTTTATATTGTTGTTTTTTACTTCACTAAATGTTTTCTAACTTTATACTGATGTTTAATACTGTACCAGATGTTTACTAACATTATACTGATGTTTTGTACTACATTGGATGTTTATTAATTTTATACTGATGTTTCGTACTGTACTACATGTTCACTAACTTCATACTGATGTTTTATACTGCACTAGATATTCACTAACTTTATACTAATATTTTGTACTGTACAAGATGTTCACTAACTTTATATTGTTGTTTTCTACTGTACCAAATGTTCTCCAACTTCATATTGTTGTTTTGTACTGTACTAAATGTTCTCTAACTTTATATTGTTGTTTTGTTCTGTACTAAATGTTTTCTAACTTTATATTATTGTTTTGTACTGTACTGAATGTTCTCTAACTTTATATTGTTGTTTTGTACTGTACTAAATGTTTTCTAACTTTATATTATTGTTTTGTACTGTACTAAATGTTCTCTTAACTTTTATATTGTTGTTCTGTACTGTACTAAATGTTCAGTAACTTTATATTGTTGTTTTGTACTGTACTAGATGTTCTCTAACTTTATATTGTTGTTGTATACTGTATTAGATGTTCTCTAACTTTATATTGTTGTTGTATACTGTATTAGATGTTCTCTAACTTTATATTGTTGTTGTATACTGTATTAGATGTTCTCTAACTTTATATTATTGTTGTACACTGTATTGGATGTTCTCTAACTTTATATTGTTTTTTTGTACTGTACTAAATGTTCTCCAACTTTATATTGTTGTTTTGTACTGTACCAAATGTTCTCTAACTTTATATTTTTGTTTGTACTATACTAAATGTTCCCTAACTTTATATTGTTGTTTTTTTGTACTAAATGTTCTCTAACTTTACACTGTTGTTTTTTACTGTACTAAATGTTCTCTTACTTTATATTGTTGTTTTTACTCACTAAATGTTTTCTACCTTTATACTGATGTTTAATATTGTACCAGATGTTTACTAACATGACACTGATGTTTTGTACTACACTGGATGTTTATTAATTTTATACTGATGTTTCGTACTACATGTTCACTAACTTAATATTGATGTTTTTTATACTGCACTAAATGTTCACTAACTTTATACTAATATTTTGTACTGTACAAGATGTTCCTAACTTTATATTGTTGTTTTCTACTGTACCAAATGTTCTCTAACTTTATATTGTTGTTTTGTACTGTACTAAATGTTTTCTAACTTTATATTATTGTTTTGTACTGTACTAAATGTTCTCTAACTTTATATTGTTGTTTTGTACTGTACTAAATGTTTTCTAACTTTATATTATTGTTTTGTACTGTACTAAATGTTCCTAACTTTATATTGTTGTTTTGTTGTACTGTACTAGATGTTCTCTAACTTTATATTGTTGTTTTTTACTTTACTAATTGTTCTCTAACTTTATATTGTTGTTTTGTACTGTACTAATTGTTCTCTAACTTTATATTAATGTTTTGTACTGTACTAAATGTTCTCTAACTTTATATTGTTGTTTTTTACTTTACTAAATGTTCTCTAACTTTATATTGTTGTTTTGTACTGTACTAGAACTTAGACGGTGAAATTGTTCTTTTGTTGGGAAGAGTACCTGCTCTTACTACCGCCATCCAGGAATGGGTTAGAGAAAGGCTCAACAGTCCTTAATTAACAACGGACTTCGACGTGGTCTTCGTACACTGGAAACGTCGAGAAAAAGCTTCAAGCACAGCCAGCAAAGGTTAGATACTATCTGTTAGAAAATGTCACTTTTTAAACACAATTATAGTGAAATGTACAGTGTGCCAGTTTAGTTAATGATTACTTATTGTGATCAAAATTTGTTCATTAGGTAGTAAAATAGTAAAATAAAAAATCAAGAATACTGAAAGTTTATTTCCGTAGAGAGGGGAGCTTTGTGCAGTACTATGTTATATTCGGTTACATACAGGGTGTTCGGAAAGTCACTGTGCAATACTGCTGTTATATTCAGTTACATACAGGGTGTTCGAAAGTCACTGTGCAGTACTGCTGTCATATGCAGTTACATACAGGCTGTTTGAAAAGTCACATTGTGCAGTACGCAGCACTGTTATATTCAGTTACATACAGGGTGTCTGGAAAGTCACCTGTAGCAGTACTGCTGTTATATCTCGGTTACATACAGGGTGTCTCGAAAAGTCACTGTGCAGTACTGCTGTTATATCTCGGTTACATACAGGGTGTCTGAAGTCACTGTGCAGTACTGCTGTTATATTCGGTTACATACAGGGTGTTCTGAAAGTCACTGTGCAGTACTGCTGTTATATTCAGTTACATACAGGGTGTTTGAAAAGTCACCGTGCAATACTGCTGTTATATTCAGTTACATACAGGGTGTTGGGAAAGTCACTGTGCAATACTGCTGTTATATTCAGTTACATACAGGGTGTCCGAAAGTCACTGTGCACAATACTGCTTGTTATATTCGGTACATACAGGTGTTTGAAAAGTCATCATGTGCAGTACTGCTGTTATATTCAGTTACATACCTTTAGCCCTGCTATTGATTTCATAAAGTAATTATATCTAATAGAATCATCATTTTCTTACCAGAAATGTTATTGTTTTAGTAAATGAAATATTCGTATCATTTGTTTGAATAACTTTAAATTATACAACTGTTGATCATTCAGTATACATCGAATCAAAGACATTGAAGTAACTTTTCTCAAGTTAATTTTCTTGGTATAATCCTTCTCTAGTGGCAGTAATTAGTCTTTTGTAAATCGAACATGCTAATCTCATAAAGGGTTACCCATGGATGTAGTTCCATATCTCTGACCAGTGCTTTCTAGTGTGGTGTTAAAATATAATGATTTTACATACCATCACTGTGTCCCAAGTTAAGGTTCAACATCCAGGATTACTCAAGTAATTAATCACCCGCTCAGTGCAGCGGTATGTCACGGATTTACAACGCTAAAATCAGGGGGTGATTTCCCTCGGTGGGCTCAGGCTAGCCCGATCGCGGCTTTGCTATAAGAAACCACACACAAACATTTAATAAAGTCAACACCACAACGATGTTACAATCAATAATACAATCAACTTTAGTATTTTATTAAAAGAACGATGTTAGTAAACTATAATACAATCAACTTTAGTATTTTATTGAGAGAACGATGTTACTAAACTTTAATGTAACGTTAGCACTTTTGTAAATGATGCTATCGTTTGAGTTTCTGAAACTCTTTGTATCACTCGTAATGTAACTGCTGGGTTTAATTATAGTCACAGTGTCCATTGCTGTAAACAATTTTTGAGTACGTTGTTTTTGTAAATCTTCAAGGTGCACCCTCAGTTTGAGACTTTATACCCCAGTACAATATTCGGTATATCATTTTTAGTATACCAAGACATCTATTGAACTTCTTATTTCCAGTATATATTTTTAAACAAGTCAAAATGAAGAGAGAAGTTTGTATTTCCATTTCATATTTTCAGTAGTGATAAATCTGTTTGAAGAATGTGGGTCGTGAGATCCTAATGGAATACAGCAATATGCTATTCTCTATCACACACATGTGAGATCCTAATGGAATACAGCAATATATTATTCTCTTTCACACACAAGTGAGATCCTAATGGAATACAGCAATATGCTGTTCTCTATCACACACAAGTGAGATCCTAATGGAATACAGCAATATGCTGTTCTCTATCACACACAAGTGAGATCCTAATGGAATACAGCAATATGCTGCTCTCTGTCACACACAAGTGAGATCCTAATGGAATACAGCAATATGCTTACCTCTGTCACACACAAGTGAGATCCTAATGGAATACAGCAATATGCTATTCTCTCATCACACACAAGTGAGATCCTAATGGAATACAGCAATATGCTATTCTCATCACAAACAAGTGAGATCCTAATGGAATACAGCAATATGCTATTCTCTATCACACACAAGTGAGATCCCTAATGGAATACAGCAATATGCTATTCTCTATCACACACAAGTGAGATCCTAATGGAATACAGCGAATATGCTATTCTCTGTCACACACAAGTGAGATCCTAATGGAATACAGCAATATGCTATTCTCTGTCACACACAAGTGAGATCCTAATGGAATACAGCAATATGCTATTCTCTATCACACACAAGTGAGATCCTAATGGAATACAGCAATATGCTATTCTCTATCACACAAGTGAGATCCTAATGGAATACAGCAATATGTTATTCTCTATCACAAACAAGTGAGATCCTAATGGAATACAGCAATATGCTATTCTCTATCACACACAAGTGAGATCCTAATGAAATACAGCAATATGCTATTCTCTATCACACACAAGTGAGATCCTAATGGAATACAGCAATATGCTATTCTCTATCACACACAAGTGAGATCCCTATGGAATACAGCAATATGCTCTCTATCACACAAGTGAGATCCTAATGGAATACAGCAATATGCTATTCTCTGTCACACCCAAGTGAGATCCTAATAGAATACAGCAATATGCTATTCTCTATCACACAGTGAGATCCCAATGGAATACAGCAGTATGCTATTCTCTATCACACACAAGAGATCCTAATGGAATACAGCAATATGCTATTCTCTATCACACACAGTGTGAGATCCTAATGGACATACAATGCAATATGCTATTCTCTGTCACACACAAGTGAGATCCTAATGGAATACAGCAATATGCTATTCTCTATCACACACAAGTGAGATCCTAATGGAATACAGCAGTATGCTATTCTCTATCACACACAAGTGAGATCCTAATGGAATACAGCAATATGCTATTCTCTATCACACACAAGTGAGATCCCAATGGAATACAGCAGTATGCTATTCTCTATCACACACAAGTGAGATCCTAATGGAATACAGCAATATGCTATTCTCTATCACACACAAGTGAGATCCTAATGGAATACAGCAATATGCTATTCTCTATCACACACAAGTGAGATCCTAATGGAATACAGCAATATGCTATTCTCTATCATCACAAGTGAGATGAGATCCTAATGGAATACAGCAATATGCTATTCTCTATCACACACAAGTGAGATCCTAATGGAATACAGCAATATGCTATTCTCTATCACACACAAGTGAGATCCTAATGGAATACAGCAATATGCTATTCTCTATCACACACAAGTGAGATCCTAATGGAATACAGCAATATGCTATTCTCTCATCACACACAAGTGAGATCCCTAATGGAATACAGCAATATGCTATTCTCTGTCACACACAAGTGAGATCCTAATGGAATACAGCAATATGCTATTCTCTGTCACACACAAGTGAGATCCTAATGGAATACAGCAATATGCTATTCTCTATCACACACAAGTGAGATCCTAATGGAATACAGCAATATGCTATTCTCTATCACACACAAGTGAGATCCTAATGGAATACAGCAATATGCTATTCTCTGTCACACACAAGTGAGATCCTAATGGAATACAGCAATATGCTATTCTCTGTCACACACAAGTGAGATCCCAATGGAATACAGCAATATGCTATTCTCTATCACACACAAGTGAGATCCTAATGGAATACAGCAATATGCTATTCTCTATCACACACAAGTGAGATCCTAATGGAATACAGCAATATGCTATTCTCTATCACACACAAGTGAGATCCTAATGGAATACAGCAGTATGCTATTCTCTATCACACACAAGTGAGATCCTAATGGAATACAGCAATATGCTATTCTCTATCACACACAAAAGATTCCTTAACTCAAAGCTATTTTTCGAAGTAACCCAGTACATTATCATAGTCGATATATAACTTTTGTGTCAAACTGTTTACCCTCATATATATATATGTAAAGAAATATTAATAGAACCCCCTGTTATTTTGTAGTTTCACCGACCTGTGTCACGAAATGTGAAGCATGAAAACCTGCTTGGCTGTTACCTAGCAACATAAAAAGTTACTTTTATTTTTATAAGACAAATTTGTGAGGTTAAATTTGGTTTATTTGATAAAGAAAACTATTATAACACCATTAAATTTTCTGTAGAAAGAGAACTCCAGATAAGAAACAATAGTTTATCTGGTTTTTAACAACCAGTACCAGTTACTTCCAATCTCTGATGATTAAGTTTGGCGCTGACTTTAGATATTTTGGTGTCAAACCTCCTTAGCAGTTAGAATGCTTAGCAGTAATTCATCAAATTAAATTTTTTGTATAAAAATGGGTATATTTTAATCAAGTGGTTAAAAATTTTCAGTAATATAAAATAACAATATTTAACGTAACCCATTGTATACATTACACACATACATAATACGTGTTTGTTTCCCTAAAAGGAACTTTAATTAAAACTTATACTTTATATGACCATTTATATCAGTAATGAAACGTTTAGTATGTAATAACTCTTTTACTAATAATTTACATATGTTACTCTATCTCATTTTTTACAAAGGCAGAGCCACAAAAAAGGACATTAAATTTATTTACCATTTATATCACCAAAAAGGATGATATCTTAATTGAAATTTAATTTATTAGTTATCAACCAAATTTTTAACTATTTTCAGTGATATAATAAAATCATCGACACTTCTGATCTATCTGACAGCAGCGATAAATTTATTTTACGACACTTTTGAAATCAAACACAGGGACTCGGCATGGCCAGGTGGGTTAAGGCATTGGACTCCTAATCTAACGATCGCAGGTTCGAATCCCCGTCACACCAAACATGCTCGTCCTTTCAGCCGTGGGGGCGTTATAATGTTGCACTCAATCCCACTATTCATTGGTAAAAGAGTAGTCCAAGAGTTGGCGGTGGGTAGTGATGACTAGCTGCCTTCCCTCTAGTCTTACACTGCTAAATTAGGGACGGCTAGTGCAGATAGCCCTCGTGTAGCTTTGTGCGAAATTCAAAACAAACAAACACAGGACAAAAGTTTTCTTTGCGTAAACATTTCCAAAGAGATTTATTACAATTATACATAGAACTATATAATTGTCTAAAATATCCTGTAGAAATCCAATTGCCATGTTAATTGTACAAAAAACGTACTCTTTCATCTTTATGGACCTGTCATAGCCAAGTGGTTAAAGCACACAACTCGTAATCCGTTGGCTGTGGGTGGTGATGACTGACTGCTTTCCATCTAGTTTTACACTGTTAAATTACAGACGGCTAACACAGATAGCTTTGTGCAAAATTCAAAACAAACCAAACCAATTCACCTTTATGCCCTTTATCTATTAATTCATTATTGCTACAACTAAAAATAATAAGTGAATGACACTGTTTCTATTAAAACTTCATTGAAACTAATCTTGAAAGTGACCAAGTGGTCACTTATGATGAAGACATCATCATCTTAGTAACATCATGAATGGTTAGAAAGAAGAGGCTGTCATAATCATCACATGTTATTCAGTAAACTGTTTACTAATCATGAGAATTCCAAACCTCACCATTTCCTATAGATTATCCACTTTAAATCATACCATACGAATAAAACATAAAACTTTGAAGCTATAATTCTGTGTCATTAAAAGCCACTAAATAGGCATATAATTCAAAGTTCTTTGTGAATTCAGTAACATTATAGTCAAAGTTCAACACTTTTATGTTCCAAGGTAGTTGTCATGACAAATATAATGTTTTTGAAACAGTGAATGCAGAAAACGGTTGACAAAGGACACTTCTAAGTCCTCAAAGTCTGTTTGACAATACACAGGCGGACAGATCGACCATATTTACACGTATTATCTGTCATTTACACTTTATCAAATGTATAAAGATCACTCGAGTTCTGTGACTTTTTTGTCAGATTGGTTTGCGTGTTTTGAATTACGCACAAAGCTACATGAGAACAATATGCGCTAGTCGTCCCTAATTTAGCAGTGTAAGACTAGAGGGAAGGCAGCTAGTCATCACCACCCACCGCCAACTCTCAGGCTTCTGTTTTACTAACGAATAGTGGGATTGACCGTTACAATATAACGCCCCCACGGCTGAAAGGGCGAGCATGTTTGGTTTGATGAGGATTCGATCCCGTGACCTTCGGATTACGAGTCCATTGCCTTAACCCACCTGGCCATGCCGGGACCTTTTTGTTTGAAACTCCCTTCTTGTCATAGACTAATATAATATCTTTAGTATATGTAAGAAAAATCTCGGACACACATACTGAAACATTTCTCAACATCAAAATATACTGTGATAAAATTTACGAAAATTTCTTAGTTTATAAATAAATGTGAACGTTGTTGTTTTGTGGTTAAGTTACACATCATCAGTATTAATTTCTAACAAACCTCTATTTGATACAGAAAACTCGTGTTTCATTATAACCTGATATAGAAGTGTTAATATAGGTATGTAGAATAATATATTTAACAATCACACTGAAATTTTGTGAAGCATACTTCAAGAGAAAACAATATAGTATTAAAGAAAGCCTTTTAGTTTATAAAGTAATGACATACATCTTAATGTCATAATACCTTCCATACATTTTTGTTCAGGTAGTTGCCATAAATGAAACAAAATGAACAAGTAATCAAAGTTTCTTTATTTTAGAAACTATTCAAAACATTTAAAAAATGTTGTCTGTCGTGCTTCCTAAATATCCCCCCCCCCCAATACTGGGTATCTTATTGAGATATAGCGTGTTTATTTCACGTCTCGCATATAATCATGTTTTTCAAAACTCTAAATTGTTTGATTTTCGATAGTTCAGGAAACACTCACTTCTCATACGGTAATTATTCCTCGATCTTTGGTCACCCCTAGTGTGTTGTTCAATTTTCCTGTTGTACCACAAGACACGTGTCCAATGGAGAGAAATTTTCTGTTTAGAAACAGGTTTCTTTGTTAGGCTTACGTACATTACGTCAGCGTCAGAATCCATTAAAATACTTCCTATCTCAGAGAAGAAGTTTATATGGTCTTATTACAGTCAATTTGAATGTGTTTTATAATTTGAGGTAGTGTTGAGATGTTACATAGCGAAAGTCTATTGCAGCCTGTCATAAGCCTAAACATTAGATCTGTCAAGAGCTTATCGAAAAACAGCTTAGTAAACAACAACAAAAGACATTTAACTTGAACCAAAAACATGAAATATAAAAAATTAAAGAATTCTGTTCTCAATCCAGTAAGCAAATGAAACTAGAGAAAGTTTGTTCATTTAAATACTTACTTCATGAGTAACCAATAACAAACTCATTTTTGTATTAATCCTGCGTTTCTATCAATAAACTATTCTGTGACGTAACAATTAGACAACGTTTTGCTTATTTAACATGTTCATTACTAGGTGAAGTTGTTCTTGATTTTTGTTTTGTAATAAAACACCACTTAAAGTTGAGATTGTTAAACTGTATAGAAATAATTAGTGTTGTAGCCAAATTAGGATAAAATAGTCCATATAGATTGTTGAATTCATTCTATATTAAAATTATTCGATGGTAATTACATATTCTCACATACACGAGTCACCTTGACTCTGTTCTGCTTTAATATATGTGAGTCACCTTGATTCTGTTCTGTTTTATTATTTGTCACTCATCTTGATTCTCTTCTCACGTACATGAATCATCTTGATTCTATTCTGTTTTCTTATATGTGAGTCATTTTGATTCTGTTCTCACGTACATGAATCATGTTGATTCTATTCTGTTTTCATACATGTGAGTCATCTTGATTCTCTTCTCACGTACATGAATCATCTTGATTCTATTCTGTTTTCTTATATGTGAGTCACCTTGATTCTGTTCTCACGTACATGAATCATCTTGATTCTGTTCTGTTTTCTTATTTGTCAGTCATCTTG
The DNA here is from genome assembly GCF_004210375.1 of Tachypleus tridentatus. Taxonomy (NCBI): domain Eukaryota; kingdom Metazoa; phylum Arthropoda; class Merostomata; order Xiphosura; family Limulidae; genus Tachypleus; species Tachypleus tridentatus. Next base: position 7,892,057 of record NC_134828.1, read on the forward strand.
ATTCTGTTCTCACATACATGAATCATCTTGATTTTATTCTGTTTTCTTATATGTGAGTCACCTTGATTCTGTTCTCACGTTCATGAATCATGTTGATTCTATTCTGTTTTCTTATATGTGAGTCACCTTGATTCTGTTCTCACGTACATGAATCATCTTGATTCTATTCTGTTTTCTTATATGTGAGTCACCTTGATTCTCTTCTCACGTACATGAATCATCTTTATTCTATTCTGTTTTCTTATATGTGAGTCACCTTGATTCTGTTCTCACGTACTTGAATCATCTTGGTTCTTTACAAACATCGTCCGTCGCCTTTCCTTCTAAAGATACATGTAGTTTGAACTCGCCCTGAGTTTCAAACACATATATAGTTTTAAATCGCCTACATCTCTACATATTAATTTATATCGGTATATATATATATTAAACTCTCCCAGATCTGTACACACTTATCTACATCTGTATATATGGTTTGAAATCGCTTGAAGTTAGCATTCCAGCCCCCTTTCTACCTAGTATGGTATTTCTATTGCTACGCTTTTATTTCTTATGTGAGACTGGCGAATAACGGTTAAGACTGATAGACGGTTTATCCCCACTGCAATGTGGGTCCTACCAAACAGTTACCTCCAAATTTTAGGGCACATTATAGTTTGTACCTTGGGATCTTTTCAGTTATTGCAGCATTTTTTGTTTAATTTGTTCTTGTTTTGGTTTTCAAGGTATAACAAAGTAAATAGGTTTATATATTCGTATTTTTATGTATATGTGTGTATATATGCATACAGTTTCAAATCGCTGAACTTCCTGTACACATATACACGTAGTCTGGACATGCCGAGATCCCTACATGTTTGGTCTGGACTCTAGCAACTCACGACAGTCTCTTCGCTAAAATGTTTCAATTCAGACATTCATCTTTATAAAATCTTCACACAGACAACATTCAGATGTTAGATATCTTTTCTTCCATAGACTAATTACCTTAATGTCGTTACGTTATCTCAGCGGTAAAACTGTATAAGGGTGTTAGATAGAGAGAGAAAGCACGGTCGATGAAACAAATCCATCAGTGATGTCGAGAAAACCCACTTGTGGAGAAAATATATACATGTAAAAACGGCTCGTTTGGAAACGTTGCAAATGTTGAAAGGGGTTGTGTAACTGAGTGTCGCAATGTAGATGGCGTTTTAGATGTTTCAGTATGTGGTCAGCTTCCGGTCAGTTACCCCTTTCCTACTTTGTGAACCTGACGATGACCAAAGAAGGTCTAAACGTTGTTCGCTCCTCTATGTAAAATTTTCTCAACCGAAACGAGCCGTTTTAACAGATAAAACAAATTATTTATTTATGATTTTGAATTAAAGTGTCACCTAATTAATTCTACATCTAAAATTTTGTCTTTCCGAGCAGGATAATGAAAAATTAATAATTAATTATCTTAGTTCGGTTCCCTGCACAACCAGTTCATAGAAAATAAAAATACTGATAGCACTATGAACTGATATTATTTTGTATAGAATGTGATTGGCCAATAAAAATACTGATAGCAGTATGAACTGATATGGTTTTGTATAGAATGTGATTGGCCAATAAAAATACTGATAGCACTATGAACTGATATGGTTTTGTATAGAATGTGATTAGCCAATAAAAATACTGATAGCACTATGAACTGATATGGTTTTGTATAGAATGTGATTGGCCAATAAAAATACTGATAGCACTATGAACTAATATGGTTTTGTATAGAATGTGATTGGCCAATAAAAATACTGATAGCAGTACGAACTGATATAGTTGTGTATAGAATGTGACTGGCCAAGCGTGTTTATCTTTCCGAATTGTGGATCTTAGAGTCCATGATTTGTATATCGTTACTGGAAAAATAAATCACGTTCAGCACATTAGAGTTGTAGGTGTTAAAAGAATGATGGTGAACTTCCTCTAATTGACTATATTAACTCAAGACTTTGCAGTTGTTGCTGTTGAACTTTCTCTAATTCACTATATTAACCCAAGACTTTGCAGTGGTTGCTGTTGAATTTCCTCTAATTGACTATATTAATTCAAGACTTTGAATGGTTGCTGTTGAACTTCCTCTAATTGACTATATTAACCCAAGACTTTGCAGTGGTTGCTGTTGAACTTCTTCTAATTAACTATATTAATTCAACACTTTGCATGGTTGCTGTTGTACTTCCTCTCATTCACTTTATTAATTCAAGACTTTGCAGTGGTTGCTGTTGTACTTCCTCTAATTGACTATATTAACTCAAGACTTTGCAGTGGTTGCTGTTGAACTTCCTCTAATTCACTATATTAACCCAAGACTTTGCAGTGGTTGCTGTTGTACTTCCTCTCATTCACTTTATTAATTCAAGACTTTGCAGTGGTTGCTGTTGTACTTCCTCTCATTCACTTTATTAATTCAAGAGTTTGCAGTGGTTGCTGTTGAACTTGATCTTATTGACTATATTAACTCAAGACTTTGCAGTGGTTGCTGTTGAACTTCCTCTAATTGACTATATTAACCAAAGACTTTGCAGTGGTTGTTGTTGTTGACTAGCTGTTATCCCTCTAGCTAGTACGATCAAGATTAGGTACGTCTAGCGTAGAAGTACACGAAAATTCTGAAATAAACTGCTTTCTACTAACCACGTTTATTAAACTTAGAATGAATCAGTGAAGCACAGAGATATTTGATCAAAGATGTGGCTTATATTCACTTATTTGATCGATTAGCCCTGAAATTGTGCAAGTAACTTTATTTTTACGTTAGTTGTTAACCATTAGCGAGGTATATCTGTTCGAATGGCGTTTGTCAACTCAGGCTTAGAATATACAATGTACAAATAAAGGCAGCTTGTAGAGATGTTAAGTAAACCAAAACTTCAGTGATGTCGTTACATGGACTGTACTTTGTATTGTTGTCGCCAAATAATTTAAAATAATTCGCACAACAAAATAATATAACAACACTTATATCAAAAGTGAGATTATTGTGATGGAAATTAAACACTAAGTAAACTTTAACTTTCGAAAAGACCTAATGTGACAATATTGGATATATGTTAGGGTTAGTGAAACAGTTTTTTAAAAAGGAGAAAAAAATACACAAAGAGACAGAATATTAGAGAAACAAGACAGAAAATTGAAAAATTGAAATACCATAAAGAAAAGGTAAAAGACTAAAATTTAAAAAATATGATATTTATAGAACAATTAAAAGTAATTGAAGGCTGGCTTGGTGAAGCGACTGGGCATCTACAGAGGAAGTAAAGAATAGAGTTAAAGAAAAAATAGAAAGGCGTTAATGAAATACAGAAAGATAATAGAACACTCAATGAAGCGGCATCAGTGAGAGAACAAAACGTTTGGTAAATACAAAGATTAAATCATCCACACTTCTTTCCACATTAGCTCAAGAATTATTATGCTTCGGCTTTTCCCTTTGTTAGAGGTCACTGTGTTGCTCCCTTTCAATGATTTTTCTTCATTGTTAGGTTCTCGTTCGTGTCTTCTTTAATTACATCCTTCCCTTGTCTTCTTTTGTCCGCTACTGACAACTCACCACTCTCCTTACTGCTTGTTATTTTTCATTTCATGAACCACCTCAACTTCACTTCTCTTGATTTTCCTCCATTATTCATTCTCGTTTCTTTCAGCAACACTTTCAACAGCTTTTCTCATCTTATCAACAAGTGTTTTTCCTTCTTTGTTATTGCTCAAATCTTGTTTCCGTAGAAGACCACTTGTCTGATCACGGTCTTATGTACTTTGGATTTCAGTTACCTTGGCAACCTTTTGCTTCAGATGACTGTGTCTACTTTCTTCCAGCCAATCAGGATTCTGTCCCTCACAATCTTCTTCCTTTGGGCTGTACTTCCCAAGTCTTCTACTTGCTTCAGTAACTTTATATTTACGTTTATGATTTTGGCCTTTTTTTTCTACCCATCTGCTCACCATGACTTCTATTTTACTGGCATTCTCTTTCAACTCTTCTGACACACTTTAGCATGACACCTTTTCACTTTCACCTGTAGGGAATAGGTCTTTGGTGGACTATATCTCCCACAAGAATCTCTTTCAGCGCTACTTACTAAAGGTATCAATGACAATGACAAACAGCAGCAGTTAATGACTAACTCTCGTTGCAGCCCATTGTTCACTACAAGTTTGTTTATTTTTCCATTTTCACGATTGTTGTCATAAGTAGTTTTTACTAGCCTTGTCAGCTTTTCTGTCTGTGTAAGGCACCAGTATACATACTCACCAATAGCTGATTCTTGTAGCATCCAGCTTTCACCAAATCCACCAGTATACTGGTTCTTGTAGCATCCTGCTTTCACCAAATCCACCAGTATACTGGTTCTTGTAGCATCCTGCTTTCACCAAATCCACCAGTATACTGATTCTTGAAGCATCCTGTTTTCACCAAATCCACCAGTATACTGGTTCTTGTACCATCTGCTTTCCCCACATCTACAAATGCATGATATAACTTTTTGTCCTTCAAGAACCATTACCAAGATAACCATCGACGCGACAGCACAAATTGAAAAACAATCTACCTCCACGTAGAAAACTCAAACCAAAATCTCGAGAAGAAACAAAGCATCACAGACCAGCAAAGAACAACTCACCGAAGAACAGCCAGTAATTCCACCACCAAGACCACGTTTCTCACTTCCACCAATGGGCTTCAAGTGTGGAAACAAGTTCATGATGAAGTTACCACCCGATCTACAAGACTGCAGCTAACAGTTTCCACGTATACCACCAACATAGTTCATCAGTTTTTGTTTTTTTTTTTCTTTCTTTGTTTGTTTTTTTCTCTTTCTTCCCAGCTACTTCCGGGCACGGTCTGGGTAGATTATTCGGCGCCCAGGCCGTGAAAGTGGGTTTTCTCGGGTACTCCTGTTTCCCCACAGCAAAATCTCTGGCATCGGACCTGTAGGTCCCATACCAAGTTTTAATTGCCTTGTTCTGTATACCTTTGTGTGTCTTCTCCTTGTCATACCCAAGTTTTAATTGTCTTGTTCCAGTAGCACCTTTGTGTGTCTACACGTTGTCATACCCAAGTTTTAATTGCCTTGTTCTGTATACCTTTGTGTCTTCACGTTGTCATACCAAGTTTTAATTGCTCACTTCTGTATACCTTTGTGTGTCTTCTCGTTGTCATACCAAGTTTTAATTGTCCTTGTTCTGTATACCTTTGTGTGTCTCTCACGTTGTCATGTCAAGTTTTAATTGCCTTGTTCTGTATAATTCTTTAGTGTCTTCACGTTGTCATACCAAGTTTTAATTGCATTGTTCTGTATAATCTTTGTGTGTCTTTACGTTGTCATACCAAGTTTTAATTGCCTTGTTCTGTATACCTTTGTGTGTCTTCACGTTGTCATGTCAAGTTTTAATTGCCTTGTTCTGTATACCTTTGTGTACCACGTTGTCATACCAAGTTTTAATTGTCTTGTTCTGTATAACTGTGTGTCTTCTCCTGTCATACCAAGTTTTAATTGTCTTGTTCTTACTTTTGTGTCTACACGTTGTCATACCAAGTTTTAATTGTCTTGTTCTGTATACCTTTTGTGTGTCTTCACGTTGTCATACCCAAGTTTTAATTGCCTTGTTCTGTATACCTTTGTGTCTCTTCTCGTTGTCATACCAAGTTTTAATTGTCTTGTTCTGTATACCTTTGTGTCTTCACGTTGTCATGTCAAGTTTTAATTGCCTTGTTTCCTGTATACCTTTGTGTGTCTCTCACGTTGTCATACCAAGTTTTAATTGCTTGTTCCATAACTTTTGTGTCTTTACGTTGTCATACCAAGTTTTAATTGTCTTGTTCTGTATACCTTTGTGTGTCTTCACGTTGTCATGTCAAGTTTTAATTGTCTTGTTCTGTATAATTTTGTGTGTCTTCACGTTGTCATACCAAGTTTTAATTGTCTTGTTCTGTATACCTTTGTGTGTCTTCTCGTTGTCATACCAAGTTTTAATTGTCTTGTTCTGTATACCTTTGTGTGTCTTCACGTTGTCATGTCAAGTTTTAATTGCCTTGTTCTGTATACCTTTGTGTGTCTTCACGTTGTCATACCAAGTTTTAATTGCCTTGTTCTGTATACCTTTGTGTGTCTTCTCGTTGTCATACCAAGTTTTAATTGCCTTGTTCTGTATACCTTGTGTGTCTTCACGTTGTCATGTCAAGTTTTAATTGTCTTGTTCTGTATACCTTTTAGGTGTCTTCACGTTGTCATACCAAGTTTTAATTGTCTTGTTCTGTATACCTTTGGTGTCTTCTCGTTGTCATACCAAGTTTTAATTGCCTTGTTCTGTATACCTTTGTGTGTCTTCACGTTGTCATGTCAAGTTTTAATTGCCTTGTTCTGTATACCTTTGTGTGTCTTCACGTTGTCATACCAAGTTTTAATTGCCTTGTTCTGTATACCTTTGTGTGTCTTTACGTTGTCATGCCAAGTTTTAATTGCCTTGTTCTTCTCCACTGCTACCACTCTTTCTACCCTCCCCGTCCTTTTGTTCTTTTCTGTATTGTTCTTGAATAGTCTTCTTTCATTATCAGTCATTCTTAGAAGCTGCTTTCTTTTCCTTCATGGTTTGCTGTACTTTTTGATTCTCCATGATGCTTCCTTTTGTTTTGTTGCAAACATTTTCCACCTCTTCAAAAAGACACTTGTTGAGTTATTTTCTGTAAACTACCTTCAATGAGACACTTGTTGAGTTATTTTCATTGAACTACCTTCAATGAGACACTTGTTGAGTTATTTCTGTAAACTATCTACAATAACAGACTTGTTGAGTTATTTTTTGTAAACTACCTTCAATGAGACACTTGTTGAGTTATTTCTGTAAACTATTTACAATAACAGACTTGTTGAGTTATTTTTTGTAAACTATCTTCAATGAGACACTTGTTGAGTTATTTTCATTGAACTATCTTCAATGAGACACTTGTTGAGTTATTTTCATTGAACTACCTTCAATGAGACACTTGTTATTTCCAGTAAACTCTCTACATTTCTAACAGTCCTTCATATCTTCTACATTATTCATTACACTGCTTCTCTTTATTTCTTTTGTGGTTTTCCTTCTGTATTCCACATTTTAATCTCTTGGGTTCCTCTTGTTTATCTTATTCTCCGTCTATCACTGCCATTATTGTATGTTGGTGTGCCATTGTTTCGCCTTTACATCCAATACTCTTTGCGTCTTTCCTTTTGTCTGGGATGTAGTCAATCTATAAGGTGCCTTTCCCTCTTTTGGAACCCAGTATTCTAAGTCAGAATATGGAACAGGAGAACTTATTTTGTCCACACCTATTACTACTACTGCTATGGCATCTATTGTAACACGACCCTCCTAGACTATTCCAATCATGTCATTGCCAAATCCTATTCCAGAATTTAGCTGGTCAGTTCAACATTGGATAATTGAAAAATAAATGGATTATGATGAAAGAATACAATGAAAGGATTCATTTCACTTACAAATGGATAAAGTGGTATAGTTAACAACAAAGTAGTGTTTTCACTGCCCATTTAAAATAATTACCTTTGACAACGTTAAGTACCCTTTCAGTAGATAGTCATAAAAGCTATCAATCACTAGTAGCTATCTTATTTCACAAGTTTGAAGTGACATACCAGAAAAAAAGTACTCAGAACAAAATTCCAGAACAAAGTAGGCAGAAAAGGAGAGTCTTTAACCGAACTTCCAGAAGATTTAGAAATGCTTGTCTCTATCTAACACAGATGTTCCACATGAAGTGATGTATTGTTTTGCATGTGACGAATTTGTACATGTAATAACTTAACAGGTTGAAACGAAGTGTAAAGCTGTCCAGTTGATGATGGAACTTCATTAAAATGACCTCTAAAGACACAATCTAGAAGATACAAGAAATTCAGATCTTGTAACATCGAAACATCAACCATACGTAATGATAACCTATGAGAACTGAAATAATTAATAAGATGTGTATTAACAGGGAATGGAGAAAGTATACCACAGTAAACGTGTTTTGAGTGTCAAATGAAGGGACTTATTACGAGGAGATGCATATTAAAGTCTGTATGTAATAAGAACTCCTGTCATAATTGTTGTGACAACCACAACCGATACTGGTATAAAGAAACATTACATTGAGGATGTGTATTTGAGCCAAACCGGAGTGAAGAGACAATAAAGTGCCAGCCAGCCATAAAAAAAAAAACAAACAAGAACTAGCTCCATCTATAGGGCAAAATTCAGCTGAGAAAACCCAAGTTGTTCGAAATAAAACTAGAAGTTCATTATTTAAATAAACTCGTTCACAAGTCCATGGGCTTACTGATACAAAAACCTTGCACTATTCTGATTGACACTAGTTCTTTGATCCAATTTGTTACTGAATGATAGGAAATTGTATCCAGAGACAAATAAAGAAAATGGGTTGATACTAACACACATACAGTTCTTGTAAAAAGGGAAGTTGCAAGTTACTGTTATTGTACAGAGAGTCTATATTTCATAATGTATGGTAACTGACGTCGAGGAAGAGTACACATTGTGAATTGATTTTATGTAGACATATATGCTTGATTAAACCAAAAAACCTCTATGTACTGTCTGCAAATTACTGCAACAAAGGTTACAGTTTCAGTGGGAACAGGGACAGTAATCGTAACACCAAGAATACTGTTATCAGTAATAAATCTACCTCTAGTGACTGGGACGTAGTGGAACCAAACAAAGGTTGCAGTTTCAGTGGGAACAGGGACAGTAATCGTAACACCGAGAATACTGTCATCAGTAATAAATCTACCTCTAGTGACTGGGACGTAGTGGAACCAAGTGTCCCAGCATGTCCTGAAGAATTAAGATGTTGTACACGATACCTTTTGATAAATGTTAATAAGACCATACTTCATCAAGGTGAAACCACAAGATTCAGAAAATGCTGAGATGGAGGAATCGTTTCCTTTCCACATAGGTCAAAGGCCATGTCATTACGTTTTATCAGTCGCTTTCAAAATTTTATTGAACTACTTTTTATGTCATTACGTTTGGTATAAAATTGTAGATTGTAATTTAAATTTATTTAATTTGTTAATTTAAAATTAAATAGTTTAAAAATCCTAAACATCTGTTTTTGTATGTTCTGGTATGTTGAATGCAGCACTGGTTCAAATTAGATGTTTATGATGTTAAAATATCTAGAGTTTCATATAAATTAGGAAGTCAACTTACCGATATTGACAAGCTAGAACATAAAATAGTAACCTTTTTCTTTTTGTTTGCTGCGATATTGTTTATATACTGAATCAAACACAGTGGCCCAGGTCATCTCTTTCTATTTTTCAAAATACTCCCTTATGTATGCTTACTTTTATCTATGGCATGTCGATAACCAATCCAAAACCCAGAACGTCACTCTAGTGGCTTTATTAGCCATATTCAAGTATTATGACATCATCTCGTTTTTTGTTTTGTTTTTACCTTGAAGGTAAACTGAGTCTTTAGTCTTTTAGACCCGAATACAACTTGGTTACTAATATAGGTAAATTACAGCAGAATTCTGGACTATGAATGTATAAACTGTTTAATTTTTTGGTTGTTCAGTGGCATATAGAAAATCTCGGTTCCCCTCGGTGGGCTGAGCAGATAGCCCGATGTGGCTTTGCTATAAGAAAACACAAACACCCACATATAGAAAATATTTAAAAATTTCGTTTCACATTCTCCTCGTACAAAGGTTCAGTAACCTATAACAGCATCAAACAAGTTCAAAGGTCATAACAATAAGAGATAATTGATGCTTTACTTCTGTATTTAATGTTCTGTGTTTTAAGAAAAATAAATTTAAGAACTAGTAATGTGTGTTATTAGTCTACTAAAACATACCCCAGACATCTCACTTTGTATGGACTAAACATCGTTTTATGTTATTCGATTTGGTACCACGAATACACGTGTAACTTCTATTTTGTTAGCAAGACATATAATTTTGTTTATCATGGAATTTTGCGCTATCTTCGCTATCCATCCCTAATTTAGCATTGTAAGACTAGAGGGAAGGCAGCTAGTCCCTAAAACCCACAGCCAACTAATTCATATGGGAATGACCATCCCATAGTTCTTGATGACGAAAAACCCACTTGAAATACAAATCTATTTCAGAATGGCTGGTATGGATATTAACACTTTTATTGATAAGCAGAAAACAAAGTTTTCACCTTCCTAGGTCATTTTCAGATTAACAAAGATGACCTAGGAAGGTCGAAACTTTGTTCTCTGATTATCAGTAAAAGTGTTGATACCCGTACCAGCCGTTCTGAGACACATAACCATCACATCGTAATGCTGAAAGGGCGAAAATGTTTGGTGTGACGGGAATTCGAACTCGGTTATGCCACCAATATTATAAAAGCAATATATATATATTTGTTCGTTTGTGTGTGTGTTTGTATAATGTTATGAGATTTAAGCTACTTAGCCTAAATATTTGTGTTATAATTTGTAGTTATTTTAAAACGAAAAAAGCATAATTTATATTTATTTCTTAATTTTATGATGGTTACGAGATCGGTGAAGTATACCGAACCAGTGCACAGATTTGTCATTGAAAATAACAGATAAAATATAAAGTTATTTGTTAAGAAATATTTGACAACTATCTGACGTTATAAAAATTTCGCACGTGAGATTTGGTTTTTTCTAATGCATAAATCAATTTCTGTCTTAAAGTGAAGATTACTTTGCATGTTTGGTAGGCAACATGCAAAAATAAAAAAGGCATGAGAAAAACATTGCTCAACAAACCTTAAGACTTAATGAAAATTTGATATTTTGCGTATGGAAGCATTGGAATGTTCACTACTAATCTGCTAAATTTCATGAGCATATGCTTATTAATATAGAAGCCATAACATGAAAACTACAACAAGCACAGAATGGTTGCAAGGTCGACTTCATGGACCGATCCTCCAGTGTTGAAAGAGATATGCTGTACTGAAAAGAATGAATCCGTGATGTTCATCTATGTAGATATAACAGTGAAAGAACAGCAAACTGTGCGACTATAGCAAGTAAGTTACAAGCAAAAATTCAGTTTGCTAAAAGCCTAGGGTTCCTTTCGAGTCCACCTGCATCTAGGAGATTATCAAGGTAAAACCACCAGTGGTGGTTCCATTTGATCACTTATTTAGCTAGTGACAATAAAAGCCCATCCTATCTGTATACCACGGGCCTAGAAAGAGAAAATCACTAAAAAGTCTTCGTCAATAGACATTTTGGTTTTTGTATTTTTTCAGGGGACTTTACAATTCCGAAGGAGGGAGCTATTTTATCAGTTTTTCAATTCAGATGTTACTTAGAGCACGCATGAAATTACAAACTGGGCTGTTTATGCTGTGCTCACCATGGGTATTGAAATCCGATTTCTGGCATTGAAAGTTCCCAGACGTGCTGCTGTGCATGACGTTAAACCTGGAATGCCTAGAATGATAGATGAATATCTAGAAGTGAAACATCAGATATAAAGACGTGTGGACTAGTCAGTTAGTAGGATAGCATCGAAGCATTAATTGAGTTATTTTCAAGTGTCAATTTCTCAATGAAATATTTAGTTTCAGTGGCATATTTTATCAGTGTTAGCTAACGTACTTCAGTTACTTCATCAGTTAATTCTCAGATTGTACAGGTAAATTTATATTGTAAGTTAGTTGTGGTGCAGTTCGCATGGGGTATTTTCGTTTGAACGTCATTTGGCTGCACCACTGTACCAATCCTGGTCTTCCGCTTTGCCCCTCTTCAGGGTTACTGGTGAGAGGCGAAGTCCTTCTTACACTTCCGTTACTAAAGTTGCAGCATCATATGAAAAATATAATCTGTACAAAGTTTCATTTTCAGAGATGTCACTTCACAATTTTTTGGTGAATGGAGAGGGTTAACGTATTTCATATTCCTTCTCTATAATAAGAAAACTGCATAAAAGAAACTTATGGATTCAGTGAATGTTTTTTCGGCTTCATTTGTACAAAACTATTAATCAAAGCATAAAACCAGGTTCTAAGTTTTGTTAATTTTGAAAACATGGCTCAGTTGTGTTATTGGCAAGGATAATAAGTGTTTCATTTTAATGTTTTAGACAAGTCATTGCGGTTTCGGTGTCCATGCACACTTCCCTTCAGGTTAATTTTAATTTATTAATAATGCGTGTACATGATACATTTACACGGTCTACACGTATGGTATTTAGGCTAATTGTGAAACAAAGATCACTTAACCTTAACACACCGTGGTCAGGAAGATAGTGTACTTTACTAACAACGTGAGAGTCCTGGCTGCGAATCTCCGTCCTTCCACCCATAATCGCTCTTTCAGCCATGGGGTCGTTTTAATGTGACAGTCAATCCCACTATACGTTGGTAAAATACTTGTCTCAGAGTTGGCGGTGGGTTGTGATGACTAACTTCCTTCTCTCTTGTCTTTCGCTACTTAAGCCTAAAACACTAATGACGACATTTCCCACGAACACTTGCAATCCAAAAGATGAATTTAAAAGAACAAATTATATAATTAAATGGTGAAAAATAAAAAGTAATACATGTATTGAATACATTATTTGATCTTTTAATATTACATTCCCTATCATTTGTGAGAACATTTGTTTTTTTTCATAACCTGACTAGGGACGCTTCAAACATTAAGCCTGAAGCTCCACAATTGCCTCAATGATAAGTAATTCGCCACTGACAAAGTACCATTTAGTAAATAGGTAATAACAAATGTACAGCCAAAAGGTGAACATTTGAATATCAGAGACTCGATTCAGTCAGTTTACCATTCTTTAAGAAATAAAATATGATCAGGACAGTGCAGAGAAAATTATTATACACATCCGCTGTTTATAATGCTGTTGTTCAATTTGTACCTTTCATATAAGATATGAAAACTAATAGAGGTAGCTGCTGGCTGTGGTATATACTATACTAACCCTAAATCTTTAACAGTTTCTTATAAATGTTGGCCCGGCATGGCCAGGTGGGTTAATGCGTTCAACTCGTAATTTGAGGGTCGCGGGTTCGAATCCCGGTCGCACCAAACATGCTCGCCCTTTCAGTCGTGGGGGCGTTATAATGTGACGGTCAATCCCACTATTCGTTGGTAAAAGAGTTGTTGGTGGGTGGTGATGACTAGCTGCCTTCTAGTTTTACACTGCTAAATTAGGGACGGCTACGCATGTAGCCTTTGTGTACGTTTGCGCGAAATTCGAAACAAACAAACAATTCTTGTAAATGTAGCGATATTTTCATAAGGTTAAACCGCAAATGAACTTTAATATCAGAAGCTGCCACATCTACTTACAAAATAACATATCATATCTTACTGTCCTGTTAAATGCCATATTGTAAAAGTCATGTTGCTGCCAGGATAAGTACTTCATGTTTTCGTTTACGCTATAGCAACTAAATGTTTCCGAAGGCTTTGTTAACCTACATAATTCTAGTCGGTTTAATATAGTACTTGAAGGATTGAAATGACAGCATGTCTACCCGATATTACATTATAATGTCCACACATTTAAAAGTGATTTTCGTACGTGTAATTGTCAATAGATTAATTACAGTTAAATAATGAGTAGCTGGTGTCGCTTTTACTTTCAAAACATTCATTTCAACACGTTCGAGTCATACAATTTCACACGTATGACTTTTACACGTATGTATGTACAAATTTTAAATAAAACTCAAAATGAAAACTGTTACTCTCAGATTAAAATTATAATATGTATTAAAGCAAATAAATCCGCTATCGTACCAATAATACGTATAACCAAAGCAAGATTATTAAAACCATAATATTTACTATGAGAAACAAATCCGCTATTGTGTCAGTAGCCACTCATAAGAACATTCAAATTTATGATATTTACTGAAATCCGCTGTTATGCTAATAGCCTTTCACAAGAACATTCAAATTTACGATATTTATTGAAATCTGCTATTGTGCTAGTAACACGCATAAAACAAGAAAATTCAAAATTATACAATTTGTCAATAAAGTTTAACATATGTAACTTATAGAGACAAGTGTCTGTATCAATAGCTCTGTAACCTTAAGAGACAAGTGTCTGTAGCAATAGCTCTCTAACCTTAAGAGACAAGTGTCTGTAGCAATAGCTCTCTAACCTATAGAGACAAGTGTCTGTAGCAATAGCTCTCTAACCTTAAAAGACAAGTGTCTGTAGCAATAGCTCTGTAACCTTAAGAGACAAGTGTCTGTAGCAATAGCTCTGTAACCTTAAGAGACAAGTGTCTGTAGCAATAGTTCTCTTACCTATAGAGACAAGTGTCTGTAGCAATAGCTCTCTAACCTATAGAGACAAGTGTCTGTAGCAATAGCTCTCTAACCTATAGAGACAAGTGTCTGTAGCAATAGCTCTCTAACCTATAGAGACAAGTGTCTGTAGCAATAGCTCTCTAACCTATAGAGACAAGTGTCTGTAGCAATAGCTCTCTAACCTATAGAGACAAGTGTCTGTAGCAATAGCTCTCTAACCTATAGAGACAAGTGTCTGTAGCAATAGCTCTCTAACCTATAGAGACAAGTGTCTGTAGCAATAGCTCTCTAACCTATAGAGACAAGTGTCTGTAGCAATAGCTCTCTAACCTATAGAGACAAGTGTCTGTAGCAATAGCTCTCTAACCTATAGAGACAAGTGTCTGTAGCAATAGCTCTCTAACCTATAGAGACAAGTGTCTGTAGCAATAGCTCTCTAACCTTAAGAGACAAGTGTCTGTAGCAATAGCTCTCTAACCTATAGAGACAAGTGTCTGTAGCAATAGCTCTCTAACCTAAAGAGACAAGTGTCTGTAGCAATAGCTCTGTAACCTTAAGAGACAAGTGTCTGTAGCAATAGCTCTGTAACCTTAAGAGACAAGTGTCTGTAGCAATAGTTCTCTTACCTATAGAGACAAGTGTCTGTAGCAATAGTTCTCTTACCTATAGAGACAAGTGTCTGTAGCAATAGCTCTCTAACCTATAGAGACAAGTGTCTGTAGCAATAGCTCTCTAACCTATAGAGACAAGTGTCTGTAGCAATAGCTCTCTAACCTATAGAGACAAGTGTCTGTAGCAATAGCTCTCTAACCTATAGAGACAAGTGTCTGTAGCAATAGCTCTCTAACCTTAAGAGACAAGTGTGTGTACCAATAGCTCCCTAAAGCTTTGTAGCCATAACCCTGTCTTTTAGCATAATAACAAAAAACAAACAACAACAAAAGAGCTAACGAGGAAGTGCCAACATGGTTTAGGTATTGGACGATTTAACTCACAACGTCTCAAACTTGATATATTCACTATTTGTAACCATTTTGTTTTATTTTTTTGAGTTTCTCGATATTTTAGTTTTCTTTATTTCTTTCATTGCTATGTGATGATAAATTTTGTCATATATATTCTTGATGCAGTTTCTATCTGTAAACCATCTGCAGATAATTTCATGTTTATGTATGTACACATGCACTTATGTTCTTGTTTGTTTGCTTTGCTGTTAAGCACAAAGTTGGTGTTGGATTATAATATTCTGAGATTTTAAACTTCGTCAAATTTGAGGGGTTCTGTACGATAAAAAATTGTAAAAGCGTCAGTTCGTTTTCTATTTTTTTACAGACGGATAAGAGGCCCCATTTATTGTGAACCCATAAACTGCAGCTGAACTTATGCTTTAATCTAAGTGCTGACAAAGTTATACAATGGGGTTTTTGTCCTGTGTTGTAACCCGGGTATTAAAATCCAGTTTTAGCATTATAAGCTTTCAGACTTACCACTGATCTGCTGTGATTGGTAAGAATATCAAGTGATATGTATATCATGAACAGGAATGAACCTACTGGTGTCTTACATACACATATATTAATCAGACTTACCACTGATCTTCTGTGATGGGTAAGAATATCAAGTGATATGTATATCATGAACAGGAATGAACCTACTGGTGACTTACATACACATATTAATCAGACTTACCACTGATCTGCTGTGATGGGTAAGAATATCAAGTGATATGTATATCATGAACAGAAATGAACCTACTGGTGTCTTACATACACATATATTAATCAGACTTACCACTGATCTTCTGTGATGGGTAAGAATATCAAGTGATATGTATATCATGAACAGAAATGAACCTACTGGTGACTTACACATATATTAATCAGACTTACCACTGATCTTCTGTGGTGGGTAAGAATATCAAGTGATATGTATATCATGAACAGAAATGAACCTACTGGTGTCTTACATATACATATATTAATCAGACTTACCACTGATCTTCTGTGGTGGGTAAGAATATCAAGTGATATGTATATCATGAACAGAAATGAACCTACTGGTGACTTACACATATATTAATCAGACTTACCACTGATCTTCTGTGGTGGGTAAGAATATCAAGTGATATGTATATCATGAACAGAAATGAACCTACTGGTGACTTACACATATATTAATCAGACTTACCACTGATCTTCTGTGGTGGGTAAGAGTATCAAGTGATATGTATATCATGAACAGAAATGAACTTACTGGTGACTTACATACACATATATTAAACGTATCTATACTGACCATGCCTCTTATTCTTAGGTAACAAACGTATTCAAGAAAGATTTATAAATTTTGTTCGCCGTTAACAATACCTGGTTTAAATCTAAATGTGTTTCTAGTTTAACGTATATCTAGTTTAATTTTGTTTCTGTAATATATATCCGTGTGTTCGCCTTTCTAAAGATGTATCTGTATTTTGTTTATTTAGCTTGCCTGTAACTAAAGACAACGGTCCAATATGGCTTCCTCATGACACTCCCACTACTGGTCAAGCCTTCGACGAATACCAATTTACGTCAGCAGATGTCACTTCCGCCACATCTGTGAGCCGCCCCAGTCGCCTTTGAATCTGTTGACTGAAGACAAGCACACTGCTCTGCACGAGACATTGGATGATGACATTGACGAGTTCCACGTTAGCGGTTCCAAAAGTCCTTTGCTTCCAACCATTCGTGTGACCAGTTTTTAAATTAAAAATTTATTTTTAAAATTTACACATCATCCGTCCGCCAAAATTCGATTAAACTGTCAACTCATTGCCCAAATCTGTTTATCTCAATTCACTAACAGACATAGACACTTATTTTGGTTTTATGTTAAAGTCCAATCATCGTATGACAGGTGTACTTTAGTGTAAATCTTCTACCGTGAATGTCTTCTCAGAATATTATAATTTAGTTTTTGTTGTGTTTTCATATAAAATAGTAAGAGAAATCACTGTTATTGGAGATAAGAATTGTGAAATAAACACTACGATTTCGGTAGACTTGTTCAATTTGATAACACACGTTTGTGTTTCACGAGACAGCGTTTTATTAAGATAAATCCATAGTTAAATACGTTAAGTAACCTCTCAACCAACAAATCTGTAGGAAATATAGGAACCTACAACTTCCATCATTGATTTGTTTTTGGTTTCGTTTTAAACTTGGTCAAAGCTTGAACAATGTCCAATTTTTATAACAATTATGCTCTTTGACACAACCGTTAAATTTACAGTGTTGTAGTCTATTAATTTAACTATTAAAATGTAATGTTGAACATAAATAAAAGTGTAATAAACACCTACCTTATAGTGGTTGATGTCTGCCTCCATTTCAAGAGTCGACACACAGCATTATAACTGTTTAAGAGCAAAGCTTCATTGGACTACTTACGGTGTCCATTGCTAGGAATCGAATCCTGGATTTTAGTGTTATCGGTCTGTAAACTTACCCGAGAAGGAGGATGACAAATATATATTTTATTTCACTTAACTGGTTCTTTCAATTTATTTTGGGAAAAAAGCAAAGTCCGTTCGACATAACTATAAAGAAGCGTATTTCTTTCTTAATGTTTAGGCCTTGCATGACCTGGTTCTTAAGAGCATGGTCGCCCTCTCGACCGTGAGGACGTTATAGGTGACGTTAATGCTACTATTCGTTGGTAAAAGCGTAGCCTAAGAGTTGGCGATAGGTGGTGCTGACTTCCAACTAACCTCTCACTGATAAATCAGGGACGATCCTCGTGTAGCTTTGCGCGAAATTCAAAACAAGTCAGACAACTTATATCATTTATCAAGTTTTATCTCAGTTCACCATTCTCACTTTTAACTAAAGTTTACTTCCTACAAGTAACATACGAATAAACTTGTGCAATAACTAACACTGATCTGAATACTTCACTTTGACTGGCACTTTACTAACTGAAAGTTGACGCAATGGTACACTCATTCTCGTGTCTGTAATATAGCTCCATTCCCAGACATTTCACAAAGTAGTCACTCTCACCAGTGTTCTCGAATGTTCTGGGTGGACTACTTTTATAACTAAACAAAAATATTTCCAAAAATAAAGTAATTGTAGGGATGGCTAATATCAATCATTCAAAACAAACAAGATAGTAGAGATGGCATTTATATCATTTCTACATAATGTAGATCATATCCCTACTCTCTTGTTTACAGTGTATTTAAAAGACCGATATTAGCCATCCCTACTATCTTGTTTACAGTGTATTTAAAAGATCGATATTATCCATCCCTATTATTTTGTTTACAGTGTATTTAAAATACCGATATTAACCATCCCTACTATCTTGTTTACAGTGTATTTAAAAGCTCGATATTAACCTCAATCTAACATTCACACGTTAACGTGAACTACATAATGACGTCATCATACAATTAAAGAATTACATCAATAGAAGACAACACAATCTCCATAGGTAACAGTTCCATTTAAACATAACCTCATTCACAGACAATGCAAGAATAAAAGTGCACAAGAAAGGGGCTATCTGACGAGAATGTATCTATTGGAAACAGGAAGATATGAACTTCTGACATGATACGTCACCTCCTCACACAGTATAGCTGGTGCAGATTTAACTAGATGGAAGTCCGTGGAGTGCAACATCTAATGGCAGGGTTCCATAGGGAAGCATACGTGGGATATCGTATTTCGTCTCGAACAGGGTGTATTATTAGAGCAAAATAAGGACTAATGCTGGGCTACTTCAGTCCAAGATTTTAATGAATCAGGAATACCACTGATACTTCTGGACAAAGATCACACAGATGAGAAGTAGGAAGATGGGCATTAGAGAGGAAAACATCCTGACCCAACAGCAGAAGAACCGAATAAGAAGGGACATAAGTGAAGTGGTACCGATGAAGGTAATAAAACGAAGGGAAATAACCTCTCCAGAAAATCCCTCTGGTGAATGATGAAGTGCCTAAGACAATGTGTATAAAGAGGCAGGGATGCAGGTTGGTAGAAAGATAAAGACAAAAACTTGAAAACTGAGAACTGGGGGTTACAAGCAGGTAAAGATATTCCAAAACTGGGGATATCGAAAAGGAGAAACAGAATACGCTATAGCTGTAAGCCATGACAAGAGAGTCCAGAAAACCAGAAGAACGAGGTACATGGTAATGGGTGTGGAGTTCTTAGAGAAAGAAATCAACAAAAACTCAAATACTAAGTAAGGAAAAAAGAAAAACTAATCCAGATAATTTGTATAGTGGAGCAAGAAATGAAAGGAATCGAAGGACACAGGCAAAGGAAAAAGAAATAATTTGAGAAATCATATCCACAATTAATTTGGATAGATAAGGAGTTTCCTAAACTGGTAAGCAATATCTAAAGCAAACTTAGGTGGGTGAGAGAAGAGTTGGTCAAATTCATTATCTCCTTGTCATTCTCAAACAGATGTGAAGGAAAATAAACCAAAGGGACAGGAGGAGGATAGAATCAGCAAGATGATGCACCACAGTCAATAAGTCTCCAGAAGCCATGGTAGAAACAGAACCTGTGTTTGTAATTTCGTCATCTTCACAGGACAAAGTCGAAATCACCAACACTTGAGAATTTTAAAACTCGGTTATTTTTAATTAGAATCTACAGGTATAAGACTAAGTTCCTTTGTACGAATGCTAATCTCAGTAAACTGAAAAATCAACACTTCTGCATTTAGGCAATGCTAAGCAAAAGAAGTTACTTTGAGTGTAAATACTTAAGAGGAAATACTGTGCATATAAGTTGTATTGCCCTCGTATTGATGGGCGCTGACGTCATCATGCACCAGAATAATTCACTTTAAGAATGTGAATTTTAGACGGAAGTTATCTCACGGCTAGTGATGAAACACTTTTGTAAGTAACTGGTGATGTCGTCCCACAAACACATTAATTTCATTTAATAGTTTCCCTTTATAATTTAGTTATTTCTATATATATTTATCAATAAGTTGATGACATCTAATTTGTTTCGACCAGTATATATCAAACCATCCCAAAAGTAATGTCCAAAAATTTAATACAGAAAGTGTATCATCATTTCTTCTTTATATAAGGCTTTAATGACTAAAATATATAGCAGGACGTGTATAGAAATGTTCAGACAAATAAAGAAAACTAACCCAACTCCACTTTTTCACATCATTAATCAATTACACCCTTATAAAGATGGATGGGTCTGAGGAACACATAATGCTTTATGAGTTTAAGAAAAGCAATAGTGCATCAGAAACTACACAAAACATTCAAGCTGTTAATGGTGCAGAGTCTCTAAATGAAAGAAAATGTCGAAGGTGGTTTCAGAAGTTCAAATCAGGTGACTACAGCTTAAGTGATGCGCCACGTTCGGGTCGTCCTATTGAGTTTAATGATGACTTGTTACTGGCTGCACTTGATGAAGATTATGCTGTAACAGTTTAACTAGTGCAGAAGTGTGATTTAACCCATTCAACAGTTCACTATCATCTGCAAGAGCTTGGAAAGGTGTTAGAACTTGGAAAATGGGTCCCCCATGATTTGACAGAAGCCAACTTTAGAGCAAGAGTGCACATTTGCACTTCTCTGCTCTATTTTGAACATAGCTCACCTTTTTTGGACAGCTTAGTGACTGGAGATGAAAAATGGTTATTTTATAAAAATGTTATATGTCATAGACAATGGTTCAATGCAGGTAAACTAGCTAAAGAACAGTCCAAAATGGACCTCCACACCAGGAAAGTCTTGTCATAGACAATGGTTCAATGCAGGTAAACTAGCTAAAGAACAGTCCAAAATGGACCTCCACACCAGGAAAGTCTTGTTAAACATTTAGTGGGATATTGTTGGTGTGATCCACTTTGAGTTCCTGCCACTCAATGTAATGATTACATCAAACTTCTATTGTCAACAGTTAGAGCGCTTGAATGTTGCACTGAAAGAAAGGAGGCATCGTTTGATCAGTCATAAAGGTGTTGTGTTACACCAAGATAATGCATGGCCCCATACAGCAAGGATCACATCAGCAAAGATTGAAGAGCTAGACTATGAAAAACTTTCACATCCTCCTTATTCTCCAGACTCTGAATATTATCTATTCTGAAGTTTATAGGACTATCTCAATGGAAAAAGAGCTTGGAACACATGAAGATGTCAAAACTACCCTCTCTACATTGTTTTCCACCAACCCCCAGTAATTTTATAGAAGTTGAATTCAGAAGTTTGTGAATCGTTGGCAGGAAGTAATTAATAATAATGGAACATACATTATTGATTAAATAACATTAAAAGTGTTTGAAATCATTTCTCTTTTTCTGAACCTAAAATTGGACATTACTTATGGGATGACCTGATACACAAACAGTGCTATGTCAACATTTTCTCGTATCCTTTCACAACTGAATATTTCCTTGATTATTTGAGTTGTGAGTTGAAAGACTTGTAACATTAATTTAAACACTAAACATGAAACTTTCTTCTTTAAATTAGAAAAAAACATATCCAATATTACTATATTAATTTTTTGTCACATACATAGCATATGCAAGTTGTAAGTTCATCATTAAAAATGTTGGCTTGACATTGAAAAAGAACACACAGTAGGTCCCACGAAAAATAATTTATTATTGTTAAACACCTTGTATTGGTTAAAAAGAAAAACAAAACAAAACATATGACCAATATAACAAAGCAGACAAAAGGATATGCATGACTATATGGAAGGTGGACATATTGAGACACAAACCCTCAAAATGGAGCATGTGGTTGGTTTAAATTTCAACCATTGAGACATACAAAAATTAATATACTTAACTATGTACACCTGATCCCAATTCCATTACCGTGACCTTGATTTAGAAAGATGGCCTCAATACTCACGTGTTCACTCTTGGATTGAAAGATATAAAAATAATAATAACCCTATAAACAAGTTTAAAATGGTTATAAATACAATTTGAAGATATGACTGCCAAAATTTCAACTTCTAAGTATCCAAGTACAGATAAGAAAATTGGCCCTCATGATTGTCACTTTCCCAATTGTCAAAAAAGTACCCATCACCTTAACCAACTGGTTCTACAACTGCAAAGGAAAGTGACCATCATCTAACTGATTGGTTTTACAACTTCAAACAAAAGTGAAGATCGCATTGAATAAATGCTTGTCATCCAAAATTAGTGATTTTGACAGAACATTTCACAATCACCTTGATTGTTCAGACAACTACCAGTAAGCCTGAAGACCAGTTTGACTATTTCAAAACGTAACTGACCATAATATTGTTTACAACTATTAACAATTGACCAATATCTTTACTGTTTTTCATAACTGAATATTTCTCATTATTTTCACATGTTCC
The DNA here is from genome assembly GCF_004210375.1 of Tachypleus tridentatus. NCBI lineage: Eukaryota > Metazoa > Arthropoda > Merostomata > Xiphosura > Limulidae > Tachypleus > Tachypleus tridentatus. The sequence goes on from NC_134828.1 coordinate 7,914,787, forward strand.
AAACCTGACCATCAACAGTTTCAAGTTTAACTAATAATAATAATAATAATGATTTTACAGAAATATTTATATGCTTTAATCACAAAGCAACTTTAAGTCGAATATATTTCTAATATAGTGAAAACATTGTTAAATGGGTGGGTTGGTTTCTGAATAGAAACAAAAGTATACATTAAGTCTGCTAGTTATATAATTCATCGTTAAACTACATAGGTGCCACAAATGACTTAAATATTTCATCTTTTATAACAAACAACTTGACAAATTACTTTCTAGAAAACATTTTGATAAGGTTTGTTAACGTATACAAATGATTAAACATAATTTTTTGTTGGTTTTTTTCTTTTGGCTCTAAATCAGACATGTATAGTTAAGGTAGCTATTTTGTTTTTAAAATTACACTCATGTGATCACTTGTCTATAAAATAATGTGTAGAATTTCTGTCACTGTTCTTTAATATACATACATATAATATTAATCAAAGACACACTTTCCTCATAATAAAGTAGCTATATAATTCATCAAAATCACTGATTAATAACAAAGAAAATAAATTTTTCATAGAAGGCCAAACACTTCACAAGTAGTCTGACACAAAGAGTCTAACAATTAGTTCCTTCAAGAGGGATGACTGGAGGTACTGTGTGGACATGACCTGCATTTTACAGATGTAAAAATAATATTCCTACACTTTCTCAGGTAAACTTTTAACTTTTATGAATGTCTTCCAACACTCGCTTGAACCTAAGCATGAGAATGAAACCTTCATACCTAAGTTATTGTAATAAAGACCAAACATTCATTTCCACATTTACTACCATGCTTTTTCTACTTATATCAAAGTACAGTCTTATTTTAGTTCGACTTGTTAACGTTCAAATAAGAAGCAGCACTAAGATGATATCTTATTTGGATTATAAGCTATGTAATTAAAGTAAAACTCAAAATAAACCTGGCCATCAGTACAACTAATTAGATGTTTGCATTTTCTTAAGTCTTTACTTATAAAAATTAAAATGCATGTTTCATTAGCTGGATGGTTAACAAGTCTTTTCTTATCAAGGACTGTAGACATTACCACACTAATAAACAATCCAAGTCTCTTCAGGGTTCAGAACTTCTGTATCCTTACCCTTAATTATTATTCATTTTCATACCTTTTCTTTGTTACTAGATATAACCAATTACAATATGAAGCTTTTCATTCACACAGCAAAACATATTTATAGTTCTCTAATAACTGACATTTTATGTTCTTCAGAAACAAAATAAACTTTTTTTTTTTGAAGCAGCTATCACAACTTCTATGGTACTTAACTGCTCAACCATCAAGCTTTTAACAAGATAAAGTGTTTTTCTAATAATAGTAAGATGTATAATTACACAAGAAAATGGCCACTTCCTAAATCAGGTACCAGTAATGGGATCATATATTGTATCTGTACAAACATATTGTATTAATAACAAGAACAACAACCATAACAAGTGTTTAGACACGATTCAAAGCTGAATATTGTCCCCATACGAAGCTAGAACACAAACCAGCAATGCCATCCTTAATCTTTCATTAAATAAAATACTCCCATCCTCTTGATATAGACAGGATATCACTGCCTTCACCTTTAAAATGTCTAACCTATCTTTAGAGAGGTTATCACTGCCTTCACCTTTAAAATATCTAACCTATCTTTAAAGAGAGGATATCACTGCCTTCACCTTTAAAATATCTAACCTATCTTTAAAGAGAGGATATCACTGCCTTCACCTTTAAAATGTCTAACCTATCTTTAGAGAGAGGATATCACTGCCTTCACCTTTAAAATTTCTAACCTATCTTTAAAGAAAGGATATCTCTGACTTCACCTTTAAAATGTCTAACCTATCTTTAGAGAGGATATCACTGCCTTCACGCTTTAAAATGTCTAACCTATCTTTAGAGAGAGGATATCACTGCCTTCACCTTTAAAATGTCGAACTTATCTTTAGAGAGATGATATCTCTGTCTTCACTTGTAAAATGTCTAACCTATCTTACCTGTGTTACTAAACTACACTATTTCCACCTGTTGGGGATAAAACACTTTTTAATACAGATAGTTGGAATAGCTGGAAACAAAGAAATTATAGGGCACCATCAAATGACAAGACAATAAATACTCTCTTTTAATCTGTAATGTTAAATACCTACTACGTTACAACAAGACACTTCCTTTGTAAATAACTGGGGACATAATAGCAGCTTTAAATCTAGCCTAAATACTATACACATTACACAACCTGCCAAGGAACTCCTTACACTTTTTCAAAATTTGGTAATTTTCATTAACCAACAGTTCTAGTTTTCAAATTTCATAATATCAAAACACTTTGAAACAAAACTTATCTTACAAATATCACTGGGTGTGTGTTAGTGAGTAAAACAAACATTGAAACGTTTCAGTTGTCTACTGTTTTAATGTGAAGTCTGGGCTAGGGAAATGTATAGATAATACAGAATGTTATACACTTTGGTACTAGCAAGGTTGTTTGTACTTAAAAGCCCAGGGTTGAGCTTCTCTAAATCTTTTAACACATCTTTACAAAAAAAAACAAAAAAAAACATTAATTTTCAATTCTATATACAAATGCTATCAACTCATGAAAATCCTTTTCTGTACAGGATGAGGCAAAATAAAGAAGGACACGAACAGTTACTGATAGTGATTTTAAGTAGATCCTTTCATAACCACTTGTGTTTGGTGACATGTCAATTGGTAATGGAAACTTCATCAGATGATTTCTTTTGGACCACCCTGTATTTAAGTGGTTGTTTTTTTTTTCCAAAGTTTCACTTAAATTCTACAAACTGCTATCTTTTCAACAAATTTAACCAACTTTAGTTAAAGGCACAGGTACATGAGGAGTGAGCCATTTTTAAAATCTAAATCATACAATAAAAAAATTGTCATACAATGTTGATACACACTCGCTAGGCTAGCACTCACTTGTAGCCTCGTACCAACCTGTTAGTCTTGGACTGGCCTACTTCTACAATACTTTATTAAGTTAACTGTTAAACACCAATATAAATTGCAGCAATCTTAAGAAATAAGGCTACCAATCAACAGCATGATCATTCCAACCGGAATTCAGCAGATAATTATAAATGTGTGAATTTGTGGGCACAAAATTCGTCAAATTGTGACGGACTACTTATGATTTACCTTTACAATACAAACACATCTAACTGTCAATTGTGGAAAATACATTTTTGTGATTTCTTGTATCAATTTGTATGGGAGAGGCTTAATCTTATGCAACAAATAATATTACCACGTTTAAAAGAGAAACATAATCCTAAACATATTATTAACTTAAAAGAAATCCAGAGAAACAACATATTTTTGCACGGTTTTATAAAACACAAAACTGTGTTCAAGAAAAAAGGTTACAGTTTCTCCTGTAAAGCTATTAGTAAGAAAATTGTTTTAAATTCAGATACATATCATAAGCTCAAGATATTTACATTAAAACAACAACTATTAACTGCTTGAATATTGTTATTCAGAATTCTTGTCTTACATTCTTCTCCCCAAGAAATTGTAATTTGTAGTTTCCTTTAGAAATTGCCAAACTTAGAACCAAATATTCACTCATTTAAAAGAGGATATTTAAAATGGATAAAAAACCAACTTTGACTTAAGTAGGCCTAATTATTTTACATAAATCTATATTGAAACAAATTTAAAAGTAACTCTTAATGTAACTCTTTCTCTTAAATATCCTATAAAGCACCACTAACATTTGTACCACAATAGTATTTTGAAACAGCAATTATACAATGAACAAACCTATAATTTATAATTATCTAATTAATTATTCAAATTCCATTGCCAATACAATTTTTACGATGATTGTTACGCACAGAAGAAGACAGAAGAAGTAAATGTTTACTTCTTGTTATGATGAATCTTAGATTAAAGTTAATTATAGTTATGGTGGAACTGAATACCTGTTTAATACCATCACACATGGATGTTCCATACACTAATCCAAATAGCATCTGGAACAAGAAATATAAAATTACTTCAAAGTATTATTGTTGTTACACACAAAAACACAATAAAACAATGTGTATTAACTGGTCCCTCTTAAACAAGAGACTCACAAAAAACATAAACAAACACTGCAACCTAATAAAGATTTTGAAATGTTACAAAACAGTGGAATGAAAACACATGTTCTCTAGTTGCATCAAGAAAGATGTAATAGTTCAATTGTATGCAAGAACCCAACATACACTCATTTTACCTCTTTGACAAACTCAAAAATGGCATAAATGTAATAATGTTTTAAAGCTAGCTTCTAGATTCACAGTTAGTTTTTCCCTATAAACAAAATCACAACCTATACCTACTGCCTGAAAAAAAGGAAGTGTCTAGTACCTCTGAAGTTGTCTTGTCAAGTCTAATTTCTTCAGTTTCAAACACCAATAACACTGGAAGTTTAAAAACAGACTACAATATTGCTCTTGCAGACATTTAGGTAAAATAGTCCCCGTATAAAGACGTATTTTACGAGTGTTACAAAGCGTACTTCACCACAACAGATTTGTGATGAAGTCAAAGATTCACTTTTGTATACAGTTTATATGAAAACATCCTAAAAACAACGAGTAGAACACGGCATAATCAATAGTAACAAACATTCTTTTTGTAACTTTGACAATTCAAATAGGTTTTTGTTCAAAATGTAGCACAAGAAGTCATACACTATTTTCTTAATAATCAGATTGTTTGAACATGTTACACACAATGGCTTTTCTCACATGGACTCTAACCAAGTATTATAAAAGTATTCATTTATCATTGTTGTGACTTTAAATTAAACATTATGTTGTACATGAATAAATTACAATCTTTTTATTGAATAAAGTTTATAGTTAACTAAACTGTAGTAACTAATTAATCACTGAGGCATTCTTGCTAAAGCTCAGAAAAATACTTGAAACTGAGACATTATTAAAGAATATACGAATGGCATAGTATAGGTATGATATGTGGTTATCTTAGAACAGATTAGGTTTCATCTGTTAACCTGTGAGGTTTCAAATACTAAAACTGTGAAAGAAAACATAAAATGATTACATTGAATTATCAAAACCCTAAGCCTGTTTAAAGAAAACTCAAACAGCTATCACCTTTGATAAGCGATCAGTTTTCTTTTATCAGTTCCCTGGAAGTTGTGGTTAAATTCTAAAACACAAAACCTGTAATAATAAATTTATTCCATACTTAACTAACAGGTTTTAGTTTATGTTAATTTCTTTAAATGAATGTTTAGCTAACAATAAGATACTGGGAGACTTTCTTTAATAGAAAATGTTTAAGAACTGTCTTACTAAGCTGATTTTTCTTAACTTGCTTAAAATTCCTTGTTTCTGCTACATGTTCTTTCCTTGTTTGTTAAGGAACATTTAAAGTTAGAGTACAACAGTTAAAAATACTGGAAACAGTACATTCAGGAAGCTTATGTTCCAAACTGACTTTCTCCACAGCTGGATGAGCTCGGTATCCTGCAGTTTGAGTAACTCTAAGGAAATCTCCAAACAACTTTCTTGTTGTCAAGACTGCTTACACGAACTGAACCTTTTAACACTTATACAACTAGGAAGCTTCCGTTTAGGTTTCTTGTTCCGTTTCTTGGAAGATGAAGCATCCATCTGACGCATTTCTGAGAAAATAACACCGTTAGAGTTCACACTCATATCATTCAGAAGAGATAATTAACTTTACTTTTAAAATATTATTTATTTATAAAAATACAAAAAAACAAAAACTGTTTCTCTGGCAGATCAGTCATCAACAATCTAACTTCTGTAACCAAGTCTTTAACAGATAAGATAGATGGCACTAACCTCTGATATTAAACATTTACTAAATCACTTCAATTTAAGCATTCAAAGTGTTTTAGTTGCTTGTTACTGAGGAAATAAAAAAGCGCCACAAAAAACTCACTACAAATACGTAAATTGTAAACAAAATGTTCATATTATAATGTTAGTTAATCTAACATACAGACAGGAGAGTGACCATAAGTTATATAACAAAATAACATACAGACAGGAGAGTGACCATAAGTTATATAACAAAATAACATACAGACAGGAGAGTGACCATAAGTTATATAACAAAATAACATACAGACAGGAGAGTGACCATAAGTTACATAACAATATAACATACAGACAGGAGAGTGACCATAAGTTACATAACAATATAACATACAGACAGGAGAGTGACCATAAGTTACATAACAATATAACATACAGACAGGAGAGTGACCATAAGTTACATAACAATATAACATACAGACAGGAGAGTGACCATAAGTTACATAACAATATAACATACAGACAGGAGAGTGACCATAAGTTACATAACAATATAACATACAGACAGGAGAGTGACCATAAGTTACATAACAATATAACATACAGACAGGAGAGTGACCATAAGTTACATAACAATATAACATACAGACAGGAGAGTGACCATAAGTTACATAACAATATAACATACAGACAGGAGAGTGACCATAAGTTACATAACAATATAACGTACAGACAGGAGAGTGACCATAAGTTACATAACAATATAACGTACAGACAGGAGAGTGACCATAAGTTACATAACAATATAACGTACAGACAGGAGAGTGACCATAAGTTATATAACAATATAACGTACAGACAGGAGAGTGACCATAAGTTATATAACAATATAACATACAGACAGGAGAGTGACCATAAGTTATATAACAATATAACATACAGACAGGAGAGTGACCATAAGTTATATAACAATATAACATACAGACAGGAGAGTGACCATAAGTTATATAACAATATAACATACAGACAGGAGAGTGACCATAAGTTATATAACAATATAACATACAGACAGGAGAGTGACCATAAGTTATATAACAATATAACATACAGACAGGAGAGTGACCATAAGTTATATAACAAAATAACATACAGACAGGAGAGTGACCATAAGTTATATAACAATATAACATACAGACAGGAGAGTGACCATAAGTTATATAACAATATAACATACAGACAGGAGAGTGACCATAAGTTATATAACAAACCATATAACATACAGACAGGAGAGTGACCATAAGTTACATAACAATATAACATACAGACAGGAGAGTGACCATAAGTTACATAACAATATAACGCATACAGACAGGAGAGTGACCATAAGTTACATAACAATATAACACACAGACAGGAGAGAGTGACCATAAGTTATATAACAATATAACATAACATACAGACAGGAGAGTGACCATAAGTTATATAACAATATAACATACAGACAGGAGAGTGACTATAAGTTACATAACAATATAACATTACAGACAGGAGTGACCATAAGTTATATAACAATATAACATACAGACAGGAGAGTGACCATAAGTTATATAACAATATAACGTACAGACAGGAGAGTGACTATAAGTTACATGACAATATAACATACAGACAGGAGAGTGACGATAAGTTATATGACAATATAACATACAGACAGGAGAGTGACCATAAGTTATATAACAATATAACATACAGACAGGAGAGTGACCATAAGTTATATAACAATATAACGTACAGACAGGAGAGTGACTATAAGTTACATAACAATATAACATACAGACAGGAGAGTGACCATAAGTTACATAACAATATAACGTACAGACAGGAGAGTGACCATAAGTTATATAACAATATAACATACAGACAGGAGAGTGACCATAAGTTATATAACAATATAACATACAGACAGGAGAGTGACCATAAGTTATATAACAATATAACATACAGACAGGAGAGTGACCATAAGTTATATAACAATATAACATTACAGACAGGAGAGTGACCATAAGTTACATAACAATATAACATACAGACAGGAGAGTGACGATAAGTTATATGACAATATAACATACAGACAGGAGAGTGACCATAAGTTATATAACAATATAACATACAGACAGGAGAGTGACCATAAGTTATATAACAAAATAACATACAGACAGAAGAGTGACCATAAGTTATATAACAAAAGAACATACAGACAGGAGAGTGACCATAAGTTATATAACAATATAACATACAGACAGGAGAGTGACCATAAGTTACATAACAATATAACATACAGACAGGAGAGTGACCATAAGTTACATAACAATATAACATACAGACAGGAGAGTGACCATAAGTTATATAACAATATAACATACAGACAGGAGAGTGACCATAAGTTATATAACAATATAACATACAGACAGGAGAGTGACCATAAGTTATATAACAATATAACATACAGACAGGAGAGTGACCATAAGTTATATAACAAAATAACATACAGACAGGAGAGTGACCATAAGTTATATAACAAAAGAACATACAGACAGAAGAGTGACCATAAGTTATATAACAAAAGAACATACAGACAGGAGAGTGACCATAAGTTATATAACAAAAGAACATACAGACAGGAGAGTGACCATAAGTTACATAACAAAGTATAGAGAAGTAAGAAAACTTTTCTTATACAAGACTTACCTTGAAGATCGTGTTCTGTGATGTATTCCTCTGATGCTTCGTCACCTTCTTCAGGTCCACAATGTAAGTCCTGAAGATAGGGAATGACTGACATACTTCGAAATTCATCACCACTTACATGATGAGGAATACACACCTCCTGTGTAATCCGAGGGTGTTTCTTTCTCACCCAACTACAAAGATATTAACAAATTTTAAAGAAAAGACTTAACAGTTAGTTATTACTGAACAAATTTGGGTTTAAAGAAGTTATGAACCAGTTATTTATAATTTGTCACTCTCAAACATTTCAATGTATATTTCTTTTACCCTTGATGATGTACAACGTGGTAACAAAATCAGGTGAAACAAGAAACATAACTCAAAACAATTTATAAAGTAACAAACAGTAAGAGAATCTCTAATGTGCAGTATATTTATATTACAGTATGTTATTTAATTTATTAAAAAATTTTCAGTGCAGTAATGCTATTAGTATAAAAGGTAGGATTAATTGTCATCAACATCTGACAGCAAAAAAACAAAGGACCCAGTAATTACTTTATTTATTGTTTACTCTTTGTTCATTATTATAAAAGAAACTAAAATGTAAAAATAGAAATATTTTAGGTTAATTCAGAGCAGGTTAGGTAACATTAATAATATAATAAAGATGTTTCATGAGACACACATGCAAGCAGCTTGCAAGTAATGTAATTTAATAGCTTATCTGTTCCTGAGTGACTTATATTGGACCAGATATGGAGTTAAATATGTTTCAAAGGGCAATAAAATTTAATTATTATTAGATGTATCTGTTAGGAACTTAAAGCTACTTAGGTTAAGTTAATCCAGTTTCATGTTACAATTTAAAGTTACTCTAGAAAGAAGAAAAATGGTAATTTACATTTATTTTGATTGGTTACGAGGTTGGTCAAATTGACTGATCTTGTACACAGATGGGGTACAGAAAATAGCAGATAAAATATAAATTTATATTTAGTAAAAAATGTTAAATGTATTTAGGAAGATTTAGGGTTTACACAAACAAAATCAGATTTTCAAATGAGAAAAGGTATTTTAATCTTAAAATGAAAAGTACTTTTCACACAAACTATTCAAAGCAAATGCTCAATATATTCATAGACAAATCTTTTAGTTTTTTTTAAAAAGACTTCAATGAAACAAAAATATGACTTGTGATATTAACTGAAAGACTGCAAAATTTTGTAAAGATATACACACTATATTGAACGTTAGAAGTATTAAATCTATAAAGACTCTAAACGAGTATTTTTAATCTTAAGCAGTATTTTAATCTTAAAATGAAAAGTACTTTTCACACAAACTATTCAAAGCAAATGCTCAATATATTCATAGACAAATCTTTTAGTTTTTTTTAAAAGACTTCAAAATATGACTTAACGATATTAACTGAAAGACTGCAAAATTTTGTAAAGATATACACACTATATTGAACGTTAGAAGTATTAAATCTATAAAGACTCTAAACGAGTATAAATAGGTCATGTGGGTGGTCAAATTGACCAAGTCCATGTTGAGATAATCATTACCTGAAAATTACTAAAAGACAAGATTAATACCTAACAGGTTATAAGAAATTTTGATTTAAATTAAAGTTCGTGGTCACATATGAAAAAATTCTACAGCAAATTTCAAGTAAACCACACGTTTTACACTATGGAAATGTTTCAACGTTATCCTTCTCAGAAAAGAAATTATTTTCAATGTTTACTTCAAAGAAAAATTAATGATAAAATTACCATGTCACATCTGCATTATGTGAAACAATGCAATTGTTATTGTCATTTGTGCCAGGTACTAAATACATATAGGTAGTTATCATTTATTGCCAGACACTAAATACATATAGGTAGTTATAATAACTAACAATTAAAGGTCAATATTCTTGGATACAAAGTTGACACAAATAATGGTTTAAACACAAAACGTTTTTACCAATTTTCCAGATTTTTCATACTCTTTCTCTTTTTTTTAAAGAATTTTTTTTTTTGAAATTATGAACTGAAACTATTAATTTATTTTCTACAAAAATATTTTTAATCACATTTCTGTGATAATGTTTTTAGCTAAATAAATTATTTTTGTTCAACATTCAAAATCAGAACTAGTACTAATATAACACTGTTCCCGTTTCAGCAATATAAAGAATCCAATGTCTTATAAAAATCTTTTCTTTTACTCACTCATGTTGTCTTATCTGCTTAATAGCCAGCCTATGTTGAGGATCTTTCTGTAGCATACCTGCAAATATTTAATTAATTACTAAAAAAATATACCTTAAAAACACTGCAAAAAGAAACAAAAAGCAACATCTTGTTCATCATACAAGAAAAAAATATTGTCATTACCAATCAACTGTACTAATCTAGTAGGTACAGGTGAAAAACAGTCCTTAAAGTACAGCTGGTGTATCATTTTGTTGTTACCAATCAACTGTACTAATCTAGTAGGTACAGGTGAAAACAGTCCTTAAAGTACAGCTGGTATATCATTTTGTTGTTACCAATCAACTGTACTAATCTAGTAGGTACAGGTGAAAACAGTCCTTAAAGTACAGCTGGTGTATCATTTTGTTGTTATCAATCAACTGTACTAATCTAGTAGGTACAGGTGAAAACAGTCCTTAAAGTACAGCTGGTATATCATTTTGTTGTTACCAATCAACTGTACTAATCTAGTAGGTACAGGTGAAAACAGTCCTTAAAGTACAGCTGGTATATCATTTTGTTGTTACCAATCAACTGTACTAATCTCGTAGGTACATGTGAAAACAGTCCTTAAAGTACAGCTGGTATATCATTTTGTTGTTATCAATCAACTGTACTAATCTAGTAGGTACAGGTGAAAACAGTCCTTAAAGTACAGCTGGTATATCATTTTGTTGTTATCAATCAACTGTACTAATCTAGTAGGTACAGGTGAAAACAGTCCTTAAAGTACAGCTGGTATATCATTTTGTTGTTACCAATCAACTGTACTAATCTAGTAGGTACAGGTGAAAACAGTCCTTAAAGTACAGCTGGTATATCATTTTGTTGTTACCAATCAACTGTACTAATCTAGTAGTTACAGGTGAAAACAGTCCTTAAAGTACAGCTGGTATATCATTTTGTTGTTACCAATCAACTGTACTAATCTAGTAGGTACAGGTGAAAACAGTCCTTAAAATTACAGCTGGTGTATCATTTTGTTGTTACCAATCAACTGTACTAATCTAGTAGGTACAGGTGAAACCAGTCCTTAAAAGTACAGCTGGTATATCATTTTGTTGTTACCAATCAACTGTACTAATCTAGTAGGTATAGGTGAAAACAGTCCTTAAAGTACAGCTGGTATATCATTTTGTTGTTACCAATCAACTGTACTAATCTAGTAGGTATAGGTGAAAAAGAAGTCCTTAAAGTTTACAGCTGGTATATCATTTTGTTGTTACCAATCAACTGTACTAATCTAGTAGGTACAGGTGAAAACAGTCCCCTTAAAGTACAGCTGGTATATCATTTTGTTGTTACCAATCAACTGTACTAAATCTCGAAGGTACATGTGAAAACAGTCCTTAAAGTACAGCTGGTATATCATTTTGTTGTTATCAATCAACTGTACTAATCTAGTAGGTACAGGTGAAAACAGTCCTTAAAGTACAGCTGGTGTATCATTTTGTTGTTATCAATCAACTGTACTAATCTAGTAGGTACAGGTGAAAACAGTCCTTAAAGTACAGCTGGTATATCATTTTGTTGTTACCAATCAACTGTACTAATCTAGTAGGTACAGGTGAAAAACAGTCCTTAAAGTACAGCTGGTGTATCATTTTGTTGTTACCAATCAACTGTACTAATCTCGAAGGTACATGTGAAAACAGTCCTTAAAGTACAGCTGGTATATCATTTTTGTTGTTACCAATCAACTGTACTAATCTAGTAGGTACAGGTGAAAACAGTCCTTAAAGTACAGCTGGTATATCATTTTGTTGTTACCAATCAACTGTACTAATCTCGAAGGTACATGTGAAAACAGTCCTTAAAGTACAGCTGGTATATCATTTTGTTGTTATCCAATCAACTGTACTAATCTAGTAGGTACAGGGGAAAACAGTCCCAAAGTACAGCTGAAATCTTTGACACTATATCATCATTTTGTTGTTACCAATCAACTGTACTAATCTAGTAGGTATAGGTGAAAAGAGTAGTCCTTAAAATACAGCTGGTATATCATTTTGTTGTTACCAATCAACTGTACTAATCTAGTAGGTACAGGTGAAAACAGTCCTTAAAAGTTTTGGCTGGTGTATCATTTTGTTGTTATCAATCAACTGTACTAATCTAGTAGGTACAGGTGAAAACAGTCCTTAAAGTACAGCTGGTATATCATTTTGTTGTTATCAATCAACTGTACCAATCTAGTAGGTACAGGTGAAAACAGTCCTTAAAGTACAGCTGGTATATCATTTTGTTGTTACCAATCAACTGTACTAATCTAGTAGTTACAGGTGAAAACAGTCC
>NC_134828.1:7928432-7982011 GCF_004210375.1 Tachypleus tridentatus
AAACTACCTACTAATGTAGACAATATAAATCAAGTAAAGAGTCACAGTTAATAAAACAGCATCTAATGAGAAGACTATATGAAGCAAGTAAAAACCTATACTTAATAAAACAGCCACAAATAAAGACCACAAAATCAGTTAAACAGCCATACTTTATAAAACAGAGGCCAGTGAAGACCATAAAACCAAGTAAACAGTCATACTTAATAAAACAGCTACTAAGGAGAACCTTATAAAAGGTTATAAGGAGAACCTCATTTATATAAGGAGAAAAACAGTTGTATTTAATAAAACTGGTTGTAATGAAGAACATATAAACCAAAGAAACAGTCATACTTAATAAAACAGCTACTAATGAAGACCATATCAAACAAGTAAAATTCATATTTAAAAACAGCTCTAATGAAGACCATTATAATCCAGCTAAATGACCATACCTAATAAAACAGCCATTAATAAAGGCCATATAAGCCAAGAAAACAGTCATACTTATTAACATAGCCTCTAATGCAGAAACATATAACTCATGTAAAAGTTAACTTAATAAAACAACAAATAATGAGAGAATCATATAAACAAATTTCACAGTCATACGTCATAAAACAGTCTCTAATAAAGACCATATAAACCAAGTAAACAATCATACTTAATAAAACATCTACTAATTAAGAGCATATAAACAACTAATCTGTCATATTTAGTTAAAACAGCTACCAATGAAAGTAGACCTCATAAATCATGTAATTAGTCATACTTAATAAAACAGCTACTAGAGAGACCACATCAACCAGGTAAACAATCATACTTAAAAAATACCTAGTAATGTAGACCATAGAAACCAAGTAAAGAGTCACATCTTAATGAAACAAATACTGATGAAATCATATAAAACAAAGTAAACAGTCATGCTTAATTAAACACCTACTGATAAAGACCATATAACTCAAGTAAACAGATATACCTAATAAAACAGGTACTAATGAAACCATATAAACAAAAGCAGACAGTCAAACATAATGATATGCAACTACTAATAAAGACCATATCAACGATGTTGAAAGTCATATTTAAAAAAGCTCCTATTAAAGACCATATTATCCAGCTAAATACCCATACTTTATAAAACAGCAAATAATAAGAACCAGTATTATCCAGCTCCAAATGTCACTTTATAAAACAGCAAATAATAAAGACCATATTATCAGCTAAATACCTATACTTTATAAAACAGCAAATAATAAAGACCATTATCCAGCAAAATACCCATACTTTTTATAAAACAGCAAATAATAAAGACCATATTATCCAGCAAAATACCCATACTTTATAAAACAGCAACTAATAAGACCACATTATCCAGCTAAACACCCATACTTTTATAAAGGCAGCAAATAATAAAGACATTATCCAGCTAAATACCCATACTTTTATAAAACAGCAAATAAAGACCGATATTATCCAGCTAAATACCCATAATTTATAAAGGCAACAAATAATAAAGACCGATGATAATCCAGCTAAATGCCATACTTTATAAAACAGCAAGATAATAAAGACTGTATTATCCGGCTAAATACCCATGCTTTATAAAGGCAGCAAATAATAAAGACCATATTATCCAGCTAAATACCTATGCTTTATAAGAGCAACAAATAATAAGGACCACATTATCCAGCTAAATACCTATACTTTATAAAACAGCAAATAATAAAACCATATTATCCAGCTAAATACCATACTTTATAAAACACAGCAAATAATAAAGACCATATAAAACAAAGTAACACTCATACTTAATGAAGCAACCAATAATAAAGACCACGTTATCCAGCTAAACACCCATGCTTTTATAAAAACAGCAAATAATAAAGACCACATTATCCAGCTAAATACCCATGCTTTATAAGGACAACAAATAAGGACCATTATCCAGCTAAATACCCATAATTTATAAAACAGCAAATAATAAAGACCGTATTATCCAGCTAAATACCCATACTTTATAAAACAGCAAATAATAAAGACCACATTATCCAGCAAAATACCTATACTTTATAAAACAGCAAATAATAAAAACCATATTATCCAGCTAAATACCCATACTTTATAAAACAGCAAATAATAAAGACCACATTATCCAGCTAAATACCCATACTTTATAAAACAGCAGCAAATAATAAGACCATTTAAACAAAGTAACACTCATACTTAATGAAACAGCTGCTAATTAACACCATACAAACAAAGTAAACAGTCATACATAATAAAACAGCTACTAATAAAGAACATATAAACCAAGTAAACAGTCATACTTAATAAAATAGTTACAAATGAAGAACATATAAACAAAGTACACAGTCATACATAATAAAACATCCTCTATTGAAGACCATATAAACCATGTAAAGAGGTAAACTTAACAGCTACTACTTAAGGCAATATAAACCAAGTAAGCAGTCATACTTAATTAATTAGCTATTAATGAATATCATATAATCCACGTAAACATCAACACTTAATAAAAAAAGCCTTTAATGAAGGAGCATATAAACCAAGTAAACTGTCATACCTAATAAAACAGCTATTAACACAGACCATAAGAGCCAAGTAAACAGTTATTCTTAATAAAACAGCCTTTAATGAAGACCAAATAAACCAAATAAACAGACATTCTTAATAAAACAGCTGCTAATGAAGACCATATAAAAGTAAACATTCATACTTAATTAAACACCTACTAAGAAAGACCATGTAAATTATGCTAACAGTCATACTTTATAAAATAGCTAATAATTAAAGCCATATAAACAAAGAAACAGTCATACTTATTGGCACAGTCTCTGATGCAGACCATATAAACAAAGTAGCGGTCATGCTTAAAAGCAGCTTTAATGAACACCATATAAACAGAGTAAACTTTCACACTTATTAACACAGCCACCAAGCGATAACCATATAAACCAAGTAAATAGTCATACTTAATTAAACACCTACCAAAAGACCACATAAGTTATACTAACAGTCATACTTAATAAAACAGGAACTATTGAAGACCATATTAACCAAGTAAACAGTCATACTTAATAACACAGTTTCTTATTAAGACCATATATACCAACTAAACAGTTATACTTATTAACACAGCCTCTGAAGCAGACCATATAAGCCAAGTAAGCAGTCATAATCAAGAAAACAGCTACTAAAAAAGACCATATAAACAAAGTAGACAGTAATAGTTAATAAAACAGCTACTAATAAAGACCATATAAGCAAAGTAGACAGTAACAGTTAATAAAACAGCTACTAATAAAGACCATATAAACAAAGTAGACAGTAATAGTTAATAAAACAGCTACTAATGAGAACCATATAATCCAGTTAAACAGCCATACGTAATAAAACAGGCTTCACTGAAAACCATATAAACCAAGTAAACACTCATACTTATTAACACAGTCTCCAATCATGACCATATAAACCAAGGAAGCAGTCATTCTTAGTAAAACAGCAACTAATGAAGACCACATAAACCAAATAAACAGTCATACTTAAAAAATACCTACTAATGTAGACCATATATACCAAGTAAAAAGTCACAGTTAATAAAACAACTACTATAAAGACCATATATACCAAGTAAAGAGTCACAGTTAATAAAACAACTGCTATACTTTATAAAACAGGAACTAATGAAGACCATATAAACCAAGTAAACAGTCATACTTTATAAACTAAAATATATATACTTAATGATACAGCTACTAATAAAGACTATGTTAACCAGGTAAACAATCATACTTAAAAAAGAGGAGCTACTAATGAAGACCATATAAACAAAGTAAACCAGGGGTGTAGCCTAAGGTGGGTTCAATTGCCACCTGTGAAGTTTCATAAAGATCCGTGATTACATGGCAGGTAATTTCACATGCAACAAATGGTCAAATGCAAATTTCTGATTGAACACTTTTAATACAGAAAGATTTGTCAGAACTAGAGAAATACAATCGAATATCTATGAAAGGCTCAAATGCCTGTTCGTACTTGCCAGGACACCTGTAACACAGTTTTGTTAAACTTTAATATCACGGTGAATGTATAATGAGGCCAGGCCATTCAATCGATCTTCAGTGGTGGTATTTCTTAAATACGTTTTGAGTCTTCTGAGAGTTGGAAACAAACGTTCCACTGAGCTCATTGACACAGGCAGTGTGGCAAATACTTTCAACAGTCTAGAAATGACTGGGAACATTTCTACATTGCACATTGCATATGCATCTATGACACTTTTTGATCTGTTGTTAGCAAGTGATTTGTACCAAACCCTAAGTTCACCTACTGCATCTAGTGAAGTGCTGTCAATGTCAGCCTTGTATATATTTATTGACCAATTTTTTTAATTTGGTCACATTGTTGTGCTGTAGGTTCTGACAGTTCTGTGGTAGATCCTGATGGTAGTAGACACATGAAGTTTGTAAGTAGAGTCTTGTGACTGGACAGACGGTCACATATTTGTGAAAGAAAGTGATCAACAAATGGTATAAATACAACAATACGAAAGTATTCCTCACGGCTAGAGGTTTGTGGGTTAGCACGGTACATATGTCTTTTAGCCTGCCTTGGCATTATGATGTCAATTTGAAGCTCACTACACAGAGTTTGAGCCTCACAGAAAATGTTGTTAGATTCATCCACAGTATTATTTCTGAGTGAACAGATCAAATCTTCCACTATTTCTGCGTGATGCATCGCAGCACCTAAATCAATGTTCTGTTGCTGCAGTAAGTTGCACAGAGGTAAACTAAAGGAAAACAATTTAACAATGGTAAGCAGAATGATGATGAATTCTGTTTGTGTTATAGAACACAACAATTGATTGGCTTGCGTGGCAGAATCTCTGTCTTGCCAACCTGATATGGTCTCAAGGGCATCTACAACTGCATGGATTAATTCTAGAAGAGACAATGACTGAGTCCGCCTCTCAACCCACCGGTGGGGCAGAGACCTTTCAAACTATTTTTTTAGATTCAGGTGCTTTATTCTCCACCAAAAGAGCCAAAACGTGCTTCGTTTGGGTGTATTGAAAAGTTTTCAATGCTAGAAGTTACTCCCATACAATTTCACACAGGAAATTCTTTACAAGCATCAGAAATTGCCAAGTTTAGGGAATAGGCACTGCAGTGTACATAGGGTGCAAGTGGGAATTTATCAGTTATGTGTCTCTAAACACCATTGAATTTCCAACTCATAGAGGTACCACCGTGCATTGCCCTTGTCCTCCCAGGTGAGCCATGTCAATACCATATTTTGTCATATTGGTTATGATAACATCAACCAAGTTTCTCCTGTACATCATAAACAGGTATAAATTGCAAAAAATTTTCTCTAATTGCAACAGAGTTGTCACTGGCAGGCAAATATTTAACATACAGTGAAAACTGTTCGATGCTTGAAATATCTGTTGCTTCATCAGCTAATATTGAGAAACACTTTGCAGCATTAACCCTGTTGACTAAAGCATAAAGAACATGAGTATTACAGGCATTGATGATTTCATTTTGAATTTGAGGACTCAGATACGTAGCATTCCTCTTTGTACTCTTAAAGCTTGCTGAAAGCTTGACATCACCCTCTTGCCCTGTAGCATAAATTGTCCGAAAATTACCATCATTATTGATGGGCTCCTTATCAGTTTACCAACAAACATTGGACCAGAATCATATTTTCTCCTCAAAGCTAAACCCTGTCTCCCACACAGCAATACAGTATCAATAGTAGGCATTAAATATTGCCAGTTCTGTTCAATTTCTTGCTTGTAAGTTGCATCAAGCTGCAAGTGCACAGATGAACTTATGTTTACGACCTGTAGAAAATTGTTAGCTTTTTTCTTTGCTGTCTTGGTGGTACTGTTTCAATTCATGTACCTTGAAGTCTTCAACAGCCTTCTTCCAGTTTGTGTATGGAAATTTCACTAGTTGTCCCTATTTCTGGCTTCCAACACCAGCACCATGAGAAGTAAAAAGACAGCAGTATTTGCAGAAAGCACCCTTTGCATGTTGACTGTAGAGTAGCCATCTCCACTGTGAAAGCCAAAGATGCAGGGTGTTTGCATGATTTTTAATACATAATTAATATAATGAGGAGTCGACTTACCTGTTTACCAATGCTGATATCATCAGAAATACAATTTCCAATGTCCCAGACTGGACCTGAGGTGGTAGTGGCAGCACTGGTAGAAGGCCACGGTGATGACTCTGACAATTCAGTTGACAATTCTGATTCAACCTGATTGGCTGCAGCAGATTGATCAGGTTCAGCCTCATGAATAGGTTTAAAGAACCCATGCAGTATCTTTTGCTTTTTCAGGCTTGACAGAGTGAATGATTGTTCATCGCAACTTCTGTTTGTCAACGTCACATTCACAGTACCATTGGCGTCATCTATAGTGAATCATTCACTATAGATGCGCCAATAGTGCTAGATTAGTGCCATGGTGCTGCCAGCCTGCCACGGTGCCACCTACTGTTTATTTGTGAAGTTAGTTCTTGAAATTCAGGGAATCTGAACATACACTGTCCATGATATTTTAATACAGATTATTGGCACTATACATATATTTTGCACTCTCCTGAGTGACTCTATATTTTATATGCTGATTATAGGACTGTAGGCCTACTTTGCTGGGCCTGATAACTTTACGTTATGTATTATATATATAGGCCTGTATATTTATTTATGATTTAAAAAATTAGACAAATACCTCACTGTGCCATTCTGAAATTTGCCAAAAAGGTGATCTCAGAATGCATAATTCAGGCTTTTCTTTTATGTTTTTATTTAGAAATTTCCCGGGGGACATGCCCCCTGGACCCCTTGTGCGGCTTCGCGCCTGCGGCTCAAGCACTCAAACTAAAAAAACAACACAATGGGCATTTCTGGCTACGCACATGAAGTAAACAGTCCTACTTATTAAGATAGCTACTACTGAAGAGCATATACATCAAGTAAACAGTCATTCTTAATAAAACAACCTCTAATGAAGACCATATGAACTATGTAAAGAGGCATTCTTAATAAAACGTATCCTATTGAAGACCATATAAACCAAGTAAACAGCCATACTTATTAATACAGCCTCAAATGATAAGCATAATCCTAGTAACCAGTCATACTTAATAAAACAGATACTACTGAACACCATATAAACCATGTAAACAGCCATACTTATTAATACAGCCTCAAATGATAAGCATAATCTTAGTAACCAGTCATACTTCATAAAACAGGTACTACTGAAAACCATATAAACCAAGTAACCAGTCATACTTAATAAAACAGGTACTACTGAAGACCATATAAACCATGTAAACAGTGGTACTTATAAAACAGCTTTTAATGAGGACTATATAAAGTTTATAAACCAAGTAAACAGTAATACTTATTAATACAGCGTCTAATGCAGAATATATAAACCAAGTAAACAGCCATACTTTATAAAACAACCGTTAATAAAGACCATATAAACCAAGTAAACAGTCATACTTATTAATACAGTGTCTAATGCAGAATATATAAACCAAGTAAACAGTTATACTTATTAATACAGCGTCTAATGCAGAATATATAAACCAAGTAAACAGTAATACTTATTAATACAGCGTCTAATGCAGAATATATAAACCAAGTAAACAGTCATAATTATTAATACAGCGTCTAATGCACAATTTATAAACCAAGTAAATAGTCATAGTTAATAAAACAGCGACTAATGAAAACCATATAAACCAAGTAAACAGTCATACTTAAAAAAACAACTACTAATGAAGACTATATAAACCAAGTAAACAGTTATACTTATTAATACAGCGTCTAATGCAGAATATATAAACCAAGTAAACAGTTATACTTATTAATACAGCGTCTAATGCAGAATATATAAACCAAGTAAACAGTCATACTTATTAATACAGCGTCTAATGCAGAATATATAAACCAAGTAAACAGTAATACTTATTAATACAGCGTCTAATGCAGAATATATAAACCAAGTAAACAGTTATACTTATTAATACAGCGTCTAATGCAGAATATATAAACCAAGTAAACAGTTATACTTATTAATACAGCGTCTAATGCAGAATATATAAACCAAGTAAACAGTCATAATTATTAATACAGCGTCTAATGCACAATTTATAAACCAAGTAAACAGTCATAGTTAATAAAACAGCGACTAATGAAAACCATATAAACCAAGTAAACAGTCATACTTAAAAAAACAACTACTAATGAAGACTATATAAACCAAGTAAACAGTTATACTTATTAATACAGCGTCTAATGCAGAATATATAAACCAAGTAAACAGTAATACTTATTAATACAGCGTCTAATGCAGAATATATAAACCAAGTAAACAGTCATAATTATTAATACAGCGTCTAATGCACAATTTATAAACCAAGTAAACAGTCATAGTTATTAAACAGCGACTAATGAAAACCATATAAACCAAGTAAACAGTCATACTTAAAAAAACAACTACTAATGAAGACTATATAAACCAAGTAAACAGTTATACTTATTAATACAGCATCTAATGCAGAATATATAAACCAAGTAAACAGTAATACTTATTAATACAGCGTCTAATGCAGAATATATAAACGAAGTAATCAGTTATACTTATTAATACAGTGTCTAATGCAGAATATATAAACCAAGTAAACAGTTATACTTATTAATACAGTGTCTAATGCAGAATATATAAACCAAGTAAACAGTTATACTTATTAATACAGTGTCTAATGCAGAATATATAAACCAAGTAAACAGTCATACTTATTAATACAGCGTCTAATGCAGAATATATAAACCAAGTAAACAGTCATACTTATTAATACAGCGTCTAATGCACAATTTATAAACCAAGTAAACAGTAATACTTATTAATACAGCGTCTAATGCACAATTTATAAACCAAGTAAACAGTCATACTTATTAATACAGCGTCTAATGCACAATTTATAAACCAAGTAAACAGTCATAATTATTAATACAGCGTCTAATGCACAATTTATAAACCAAGTAAACAGTCATACTTAAAAAAAACAACTACTAATGAAGACTATATAAA
This sequence comes from Tachypleus tridentatus, assembly GCF_004210375.1. Taxonomy (NCBI): domain Eukaryota; kingdom Metazoa; phylum Arthropoda; class Merostomata; order Xiphosura; family Limulidae; genus Tachypleus; species Tachypleus tridentatus. The sequence continues at coordinate 7,937,566 of NC_134828.1, forward strand.
CAGTTATACCTAATAAAATACCTAGTAATATAGACAATAAGTCAAGTCTGCAGTCATACTTTCTTTCCTGATAACGATTTAGCTAATATACAATCCATACACCGATCTTGTTTGTTGTGGTAAAGTATTCTATATCCTTCATATTATACACTTCCATCATCTAACTTAATAAACACTTCTCTATCGTACAGTCTATACAACTCTCTCATCTACCCTGATAAACAATTTTCTAATTTAGAAATTAAACATAACTGTCATCTGTCTGGTATTATCTAACCTATAACCTTTTCACCCTCTCATCTGTCCTGGTAAACAGTTCTGTAACCTAGAATTCCATATACACCTATAATCAGTCCTGGTAACCAAACCTGTAACTTACAATCAATACATCTCTTTTCATCTGTCCTGATACTGGAAAACAATTCCGTAACCTACAATATATAGATTCATCTAATCTGTCTTAGTAAAGAAATCTCTACCATTCAATCTACACACCCCACTTATCTGTCCTGTTGAAACTTTATCTAACGTACAATCTATTCACCCCTATCATCTGTTATGGTGAACAGTTACTCACCCTACACCTCTATACACACCTCTCGCCTGTCCTAGTAACAAATGTCCAACCTACAAACGATACAACCCTTTCATCTGTTATGGTAAACAAATATTAAACTTACACCTATACATACACACCTTTCACCTGTCCTGGTAAAGATTTATCTATACACCCCTCATCTGTCCGTTAACAATTCTAACTTGAAATCTATACACCTGTCTCTATCTTCCTGGTAAACACCTCTGTAACCTAGAAACTATACACTCCTCTCTCATCTGTCCTGGTAAACATTTCTGTAACTTACAAACTATACACTCATCTTCATCTGTCCTGTAAACATTTCTGTAACTTACAAACTTACACTCCTCTCATTTGTCCTGGTAAACACTTCTGTAACCAAGAAACTATACACTCCTCTCATCTGTCCTGGTAAACACTTCTGTAATTCATAAACTATACACTCCTCTCATCTGTCCTGTAAACTCTTCTGTAACTTACAAACTATACACTTTTCTCATCTGTCCTGGTAAAAGCTCTTCTGTAACTAACAAACTATACATCCTCTCTCATCTGTCCTGGTAAACTCTTCTGTAACAAAGAAACTATACACTCCTCTCATCTGTCCTGGTGAACTCTTCTGTAACTAACAAACTATACATCTCTCTCATCTGTTCTGGTAAACACTTCTGTAACCAAGAAACTATACACTCCTCTCATCTGTCCTGGTAAACACTTCTGTAACCAAGAAACTATACACTCCTCTCATCTGTCCTGGTAAACATTTCTGTAACTTACAAACTATACACTCCTCTCATCTGTCCTGGTAAACATTTCTGTAACTTACAAACTATACACTCCTCTCATCTGTTCTGGTAAACACTTCTGTAACTTTCAAACTATACACTCCTCTCATCTGTCCTGGTAAACACTTCTGTAACCAAGAAACTATACACTCCTCTCATCTGTCCTGGTAAACACTTCTGTAACTTACAAATTATACACTCCTCTCATCTGTCCTGGTAAACACTTCTGTAACTTTCAAACTATACACTCCTCTCATCTGTTCTGGTAAACACTTCTGTAACCAAGAAACTATACACTCCTCTCATCTGTCCTGGTAAACACTTCTGTAACCAAGAAACTATACACTCCTCTCATCTGTCCTGGTAAACACTTGTAACCAAGAAACTATACACTCCTTCTCATCTGTCCTGGTGGTAGGCATTTCTGTAACTTACAAACTATACACATCCCTCTCATCTGTCCTGGTAAACACTTTTGTAACTTACAAACTATACACTCCTCTCATCTGTCCTGGTAAACTTTCTGTAATTGACACAAACTATACACTCTCTCATCTGTCTTGGTAAACACTTCTGTAACCAAGAAACTATACACTCCTCTCATCTGTCCTGGTAAACACTTCTAAATTCAAGAAACTATACACTCCTCTCATCTGTCCTGGTAAACACTTCTTGTAACTTACAAATTATACACTCCTCCTCATCTGTCCTGTAAACACTTCTGTAACTTTCAAACTATACACTCCTCTCATCTGTTCTGTAAACACTTCTGTAAACCAAGAAACTATACACTCTCTCATCTGTCCTGGTGAAACACTTCTGTAAACCAAGAAACTATACACTCCTCTCATCTGTCCTGGTAAACACTTCTGTAACTTACAAACTATACACTCCTCTCATCTGTCCTGGTAAACATTTCTGTAACTTACAAACTATACACTCCTCTCATCTGTCCTGGTAAACACTTTTGTAACTTACAAACTATACACTCCTCTCATCTGTCCTGGTAAACTCTTCTGTAACTTACAAACTATACACTCCTCTCATCTGTCCTGGTAAACACTTCTGTAACCAAGAAACTATACACTCCTCTCATCTGTCCTGGTAAACACTTCTGTAACAAAGAAACTATACACTCCTCTCATCTGTCCTGGTAAACACTTCTGTAACCAAGAAACTATACACTCCTCTCATCTGTCCTGGTAAACACTTCTGTAACCAAGAAACTATACACTCCTCTCATCTGTCCTGGTAAACATTTCTGTAACTTACAAACTATACATTCCTCTCATCTGTCCTGGTAAACATTTCTGTAACTTACAAACTTTACACTCCTCTCATTTGTCCTGGTAAACACTTCTGTAACTTACAAACTATACACTCCTCTCATCTGTCCTGGTAAACACCTCTGTAACCAAGAAACTACACACTCCTCTCATCTGTCCTGGTAAACATTTCTGTAATTTACAAACTATACACTCCTCTCATCTGTCCTGTTAAACACTCTGTAACCAAAAAAACTATACACTCCTCTCATCTGTCCTGGTAAACACTTCTGTAACTTACAAACTATACACTCCTCTCATCTGTCCTGGTAAACATTTCTGTAGTTTACAAACTATACACTCCTCTCATCTGTCCTGTTAAACACTTCTGTAACCAAAAAACTATACACTCCTCTCATCTGTCCTGGTAAATACTTCTGTAACTTACAAACTATACACTCCTCTCATCTGTCCTGGTAAACACTTCTGTAACTTACAAACTATACACTCCTCTCATCTGTTCTGGTAAACACTTCTGTAACTTACAAACTATACACTCCTCTCATCTGTCCTGGTGAATATGCTCTGTAACTTACAAACTATACACTCCTCTCATCTGTCCTGGTACCTTATTCTGTAACTTACAAACTATACACTCCTCTCATCTGTCCTGTAAACATTTTCTGTAGTTTACAAACTATACACTCCTCTCATCTGTCCTGGTAAATATTTCTGTGGTTTACAAACTATACACTCCTCTCATCTGTCCTGTTAAACACTTCTGTAAACTCAAAAAACTATACACTCCTCTCATCTGTCCTGGTAAATACTTCTTGTAACTTACAAACTATACACTCCTCTCATCTGTCCTGGTAAACACTTCTGTAACTTACAATTATACACTCCTCTCATCTGTTCTGGTAAACACATCTGTAACTTACAAACTATACACCTCCTCTCATCGTCCTGGTAAATACTTCTGTAACTTACAAACTATACACGCTCCTCTCATCTGTCCTGGTAAACTCTTCTGTAACTTACACAAACTATACACTCCTCTTCATCTGTCCTGGTAAATATTTCTTGTAGTTTATAAAACTATGCCACTCCTCTCTCATCTGTCCTGTTAAACACTTCTGTAACTCAAAACTATACACTCCTCCTCATCTGTCCTGGTAAACACTTCTGTAACTTACAAACTATACACTCCTCTCATCTGTCCTGAACTCTTCTGTAACTTACAAACTGTACACTCCTCTCATCTGTCCTGGTAAACACTTCTGTAACTTACAAACTATACACTCCTCTCATCTGTCCTGTTAAACACTTCTATAACCAAAAAACTATACACTCCTCTCATCTGTCCTGGTAAACACTTCTGTAACTTACAAACTATACACTCCTTCCTCATCTGTCCTGGTAAACTCTTCTGTAACTTACAAACTATACACTCCTCTCATCTGTCTGGTAAACACTTCTTGTAACCAAAATTATACACTCCTCTCATCTGTCCTGGTAAACACTTCTGTAACTTACAAACTATACACTTCTTCTCATCTGTCCTGGTAAACACTCTGTAACTTACAACTATACACTCCTTCTCATTTGTTCCTTGTAAACACTTCTAAACCAAGAAACTATACACTCCTCTCATCTGTCCTGGTAAACATTTCTGTAACTTACAAACTATACACTCCTCTCATCTGTCCTGGTAAACATTTCTGTAACTTACAAACTATACACTCCTCTCATCTGTTCTGGTAAACACTTCTGTAACTTTCAAACTATACACTCCTCTCATCTGTCCTGGTAAACACTTCTGTAACCAAGAAACTATACACTCCTCTCATCTGTCCTGGTAAACACTTCTGTAATCTTACAATTATACACTCCTTCATCTGTCCTGGTAAAGCACTTCTGTAATCTTTCAAACTATACACTCCTCTCATCTGTTCTGGTAAACACTTCTGTAACCAAGAAACTATACACTCCTCTCATCTGTCCTGGTAAACACTTCTGTAACCAAGAAACTATACACTCCTCTCATCTGTCCTGGTAAACACTTCTGTAACCAAGAAACTATACACTCCTCTCATCTGTCCTGGTAAACATTTCTCTGTAACTTACAAACTATACACTTCTCTCATCTGTCCTGGTGTAAACACTTTTGTAACTTACAAACTATACACTCCTTTCATCTGTCCTGGTAAACTCTTCTGTAACTTACAAACTATACACTCCTCTCATCTGTCCTGGTAAACACTTCTGTAACCAAGAAACTATACACTCCTCTCTCATCTGTCCTGGTAAACACTTCTGTAACAAAGAAACTATACACTCCTTCTCATCTGTCCTGTGTAAACACTTGTAAACCAAGAAACTATACACTCCTCTCATCTGTCCTGGTAAACACTTCTCTTGTAAATCCAAGAAACTATACACTCCTTCTCATCTGTCCTGGTAAACATTTCTGTAACTTACAAACTATACATTCCTCTCATCTGTCCTGAAACATTTCTGTAATCTTCATACAACTTTACACTCCTCTCATTTGTCCTGGTAAACACTTCTGTAACTTTCTACAAACTATACACTCCTTCATCTGTCCTGGTAAATACTTGTAAACCAAGAAACTACACACTCCTCTCATCTGTCCTGGTAAATATTTCTGTAATTTACAAACTATACACTCCTCCTCTCTTATCTGTCTGTTAAGAAACATCTGTAACCAAAAAAACTATACACTCCTCTCATCTGTCCTGTAAACACTTCTGTAACTTACAAACTATACACTCCTCTCATCTGTCCTGGTAAACTCTTCTGTAACTTACAAATTATACACTCCTCTCTCATCTGTTCTGTAAACACTTCTGTAACTTACAAACTATACACTCCTCTCATCTGTCCTGTAAATACTTTGTAACTTACAAACTATACACTCCTTCTCATCTGTTCTGGTAAACACTTCTGTAACTTACAAACTATACACTCCTCTCATCTGTCCTGGTAAACTTTCTCTGTAACTTACAAACTATACACTCCTCTCATCTGTCCTGGTAAACACTTCTGTAACCAAAAAACTATACACTCCTCTCATCTGTCCTGGTAAACACTTCTGTAACTTACAAACTATACACTCCTCTCATTTGTTCTGGTAAACACTTCTGTAACCAAGAAACTATACACTCCTCTCATCTGTCCTGGTAAACATTTCTGTAACTTACAAACTAAACACTCCTCTCATCTGTCCTGGTAAACATTTCTGTAACTTACAAACTATACACTCCTCTCATCTGTTCTGGTAAACACTTCTGTAACTTTCAAACTATACACTCCTCTCATCTGTTCTGGTAAACACTTCTGTAACCAAGAAACTATACACTCCTCTCATCTGTCCTGGTAAACACTTCTGTAACCAAGAAACTATACACTCCTCTCATCTGTCCTGGTAAACACTTCTGTAACCAAGAAACTATACACTCCTCTCATCTGTCCTGGTAAACATTTCTGTAACTTACAAACTATACACTCCTCTCATCTGTCCTGGTAAACACTTTTGTAACTTACAAACTATACACTCCTTTCATCTGTCCTGGTAAACTCTTCTGTAACTTACAAACTATACACTCCTTCTCATCTGTCCTGGTAAACACTTCTGTAAATTCAAGAAATAGCTATACACTCCCTCTCATCTGTCCTGGTAAACACTTCTGTAACAAAGAAACTATACACTCCTCTCATCTGTCCTGGTAAACACTTCTGTAAATTCAAGAAACTATACACTCCTCTCATCTGTCCTGGTAAACACTTCTGTAAATCAAGAAACTATACACTCCTCTCATCTGTCCTGTAAACATTTCTGTAACTTACAAACTATACATTCCTCTCATCTGTCCTGGTAAACACTTCTGTAACCAAGAAACTATACACTCCTCTCATCTGTCCTGGTAAACACTTCTGTAACCAAGAAACTATACACTCCTCTCATCTGTCCTGGTAAACACTTCTGTAACTAAGAAACTATACACTCCTCTCATCTGTCCTGGTAAACATTTCTGTAACTTACAAACTATACACTCCTCTCATCTGTCCTGGGTAAACACTTTTTGTAATCTTACAAACTATACACTCCTTTCATCTGTCCTGGTAAACTCTTCTCTGTAACTTACAAACTATACACTCCTCTCATCTGTCCTGGTAAACACTTCTGTAACCAAGAAACTATACACTCCTCTCATCTGTCCTGGTAAACACTTCTGTAACAAAGAAACTATACACTCCTCTCATCTGTCCTGGTAAACACTTCTGTAACCAAGAAACTATACACTCCTCTCTGTCTGTCCTGGTAAACACTTCTGTAACCAAGAAACTATACACTCCTCTCATCTGTCCTGGTAAACATTTCTGTAACTTACAAACTATACATTCCTCTCATCTGTCCTGGTAAACATTTCTGTAACTTACAAACTTTACACTCCTCTCATTTGTCCTGGTAAACACTTCTGTAACTTACAAACTATACACTCCTCTCATCTGTCCTGGTAAACACTTCTGTAACCAAGAAACTACACACTCCTCTCATCTGTCCTGGTAAACATTTCTGTAATTTACAAACTATACACTCCTCTCATCTGTCCTGTTAAACACTCTGTAACCAAAAAACTATACACTCCTCTCATCTGTCCTGGTAAACACTTCTGTAACTTACAAACTATACACTCCTCTCATCTGTCCTGGTAAACTCTTCTGTAACTTACAAATTATACACTCCTCTCATCTGTTCTGTAAACACTTCTGTAACTTACAAACTATACACTCCTCTCATCTGTCCTGGTAAATACTTCTGTAACTTACAAACTATACACTCCTCTCATCTGTTCTGGTAAACACTTCTGTAACTTACAAACTATACACTCCTCTCATCTGTCCTGGTAAACTCTTCTGTAACTTACAAACTACACACTCCTCTCATCTGTCCTGGTAAACATTTCTGTAGTTACAAACTATACACTCTCCTCTCATCTGTCCTGTTAAACACTTCTGTAACTAAAAAACTATACACTCTCATCTGTCCTGTAAACACCTTCTGTAACTTACAAACTATACACTCCTTCTCATCTGTCCTGGTAAACTTTTCTTGTAACTTACAAACTATACACTCCTCTCATCTGTCCTGGTAAATACTTCTGTAACTTACAAACTATACACTCCTCTCATCTGTCCTGGTAAACACTTCTGTAACTTACAAACTATACACTCCTCTCATCTGTCCTGGTAAACTCTTCTGTAACTTACAAACTATACACTCCTCTCATCTGTTCTGTAAACACATCTGTAACTTACAAACTATACACTCCTCTCATCTGTCCTGGTAAATACTTCTGTAACTTACAAACTATACACTCCTCTCATCTGTTCTTGTAAACACTTCTGTAACTTACAAACTATACACTCCTCTCATCTGTCCTGGTAAACTCTTCTGTAACTTACAAACTATACACTCTCTCATCTGTCCTGTAAACATTTGTAGTTTACAAACTATACACTCCTCTCATCTGTCCTGTTAAACACTTCTGTAACTCAAAAAAACTATACACTCCTCTCATCTGTCCTGGTAAACACTTCTGTAACTTACAAACTATACACTCCTCTCATCTGTCCTGGTAAACTCTTCTGTAACTTACAAACTATACACTCCTCTCATCTGTCCTGGTAAATACTTCTGTAACTTACAAACTATACACTCCTCTCATCTGTTCTGGTAAACACTTCTGTAACTTACAAACTATACACTCCTCTCATCTGTCCTGGTAAACTCTTCTGTAACTTACAAACTATACACTCCTTCATCTGTCCCAGTAAACATTTCTGTAGTTTTACAAACTATACACTCCTTCTCATCTGTCCAGTAAACACTTCTGTAAACTAAAAAACTATACACTCCTCTCTCATCTGTCCTGGTAAACACTTGTAACTTACAAACTATACACTCCTCTCATCTGTCCTGGTAAACTCTTCTGTAACTTACAAACTATACACTCCTCTCATCTGTCCTGTAAACACTCTGTAACTTACAAACTATACACTCCTCTCATTTGTTCTAGAAACACTTCTGTAACTTACAAACTATACACTCCTCTCATCTGTCCTGGTAAACACTTTGTAATCTTACAAACTATACACTCCTCTCATCTGTCCTGGTAAACACCCTGTAACTTACAAACTATACACTCCTCTCATCTGTCCTGGTAAACTCTTTCTGTAACTTACAAACTATACACTCCTCTCATCTGTCCTGGTAAACACTTCTGTAACTTCAAGAAACTATACACTCCTCTCATCTGTCTTGTAAACATTTTTGTATTTCTACAAACTATACACTCCTCTCATCTGTCCTGGTAAACATTTCTTGTAATTTTACAAACTATACACTCCTCTCATCTGTCCTGTTAAACACTTCTGTAATCTTACAAACTGTACACTCCTCTCATCTGTCCTGGTAAACACTTCTGTAACTTACAAACTATACACTCCTCTCTCATCTGTCCCAGTTAAACACTTCTGTAACTAAAAAAACTATACACTCCTCTCTCATCTGTCCTGTAAACACTTCTGTAACTTACAAACTATACACTCCTCTCATCTGTCCTGTAAACTCTTCTGTAATCTTACAAACTATACACTCCTCTCATCTGTCCTGTAAACACTCTCTGTAACTTACACAACTATACACTCCTCTCATCTGTCCTGGTAAACACTTCTGTAACTTACAAACTATACACTCCTCTCATCTGTCCTGGTAAACACTTCTGTAACTTACAAACTATACACTCCTCTCATCTGTCCTGGTAAACACTTCTGTAACCAAGAAACTATACACTCCTCTCATTTGTCCTGAAAACACTTCTGTAACTTACAAACTATACACTCCTCTCTCATCTGTCCTGTAAACACTTCTGTAACTTACAACTATACACTTCTTCTCATCTGTCCTGGTAAACTCTTCTGTAACTAACAAACTATACATCTCTCTCATCTGTCCTGGTAAACTCTTCTGTAACTTACAAACTGTACACTCTTCTCATCTGTCCTGGTAAACACTTCTGTAACTTACAAACTGTACACTCCTCTCATCTGTCCTGGTAAACTCTTCTGTAACTAACAAACTGTACACTTCTCTCATCTGTCCTGGTAAACACTTCTGTAACTTACAAACTGTACACTCCTCTCATCTGTCCTGGTAAACACTTCTGTAACTTACAAACTATACACTCCTCTCATTTGTCCTGGTAAACACTTCTGTAACTTACAAACTGTACACTCCTCTCATCATGAACATTTATATTTAAATACCTAAACTCTAACATCATGAATCTAAACGTTTTATTTAAATACCTAAACTCTATCATCATGTACCGAAACGTTATATTTACATACCTAAACTCTAGCACTAGGAACATCATCATTACATTGAAATACCTAAACTCTACCACGAGGGACAAAAACGTTATATTTAAATATTTAAATTGTACCACAGGAACATATTACATTTAAATACCTAGACTCTTCCACCAGGAACATAAACGTTATATTTAAAAACCTAGAATCTATCACAACGAACATAAGTTTATATTTAAATACCTAGAATCTACCATAACGAACATAAAGGTTATATTTAAATACCTAGAATCTATCACAACGAACATAAAGGTTATATTTAAATACATAGAATCTACCACCAGGAATTGTTATATTTCAATACGCAGGGCTCGGCCTGGCCAGGTGGTTAAAGCACTCGACTTGTAATCTGAGGCCGTGGGTTCGAATCTTCGTCACACCAAACATGCTCTCCCTTTCAGCCGTGGGGGCGTTATATGTGACGGTCCATCCCACTATTCATAGCTAAAAGAATAGCCGAAGACTTGGCGGTGGGTGGTGATGACTAGCTGCCTTCCCTCTAGTCTTACACTGCTAAATTAGGGACGGCTAGTGCAGATAGCCCTTGTGTAGCTTTGCGCGAAATTAAAAAAAAACAACAACAGTCAATACCAAGATTACTTATCTGCGTTTTCTCTCTCTGCAGCCTACTGTCTCTAATATGATAACTTTTAGACTGAACAGCTACTGAGTAACTTCGTGAAATTCAACAGACAAACAAAGAAAGTATACACCACAGTTCAAACAAACGAACAATGTATAAACAACGGTACAGACAAACGAACAATGAAAACACCACAGTTCAAACAAACGAACAATTTATGCATAACGGTTGAAACAAACGAACAACGTACATACAACGGTACAGACAAACGAACAATATATACACAATGGTTCAAACAAACGAACAGTTTATACACAATGATTGAAACAATAGAACGTTTTATACACAACGGTTCAAACAAACGAACAATGTATACACTACGGTTCAATCTAACAAACAACGTTTACACAACGATTCAAACAAACAAATAACGTATACACAACAATTTTTCCAAGTTAACTGAAAGAAAGCTTAAGATTCTGGGTAATTGTTTAACTTTCCTTCTGTATCTTGTTTGTTTGTTTGTTTTTAATTTTGCGCAAAGCTGCACGAGGGCTGTCTGCGCTAGCCGTCCCTAATTTAGCAGTGTAAGACAGCTAGTCATCACCACCCACTGCCAACTCTTGGGCTACTATTTTACCAACAAATAGAGAGATTGAGTGTCCCATTATAACGCCCCTACAGTTGAAAGGGCGAGCATATTTGATGCGACGGGGATTCGAACCCGCCAACCTCGGATTATGAGCCGAGTGCCTTAACCACCTGGCCATGCTGGGCCCCTTCTATATCTAGAGAAGCGCTTATGTTTCATACTATGGGTATGTACACGTATTATATTGCATAATAACAGTGCAGTTAACATTCCGATAACTTTGGAATTACTTGCCAAATAAACTAGTCTGACTAGCGAACTTTGTCTTTGCTTGTATTTAGTACCTGTTTTCAAGAGTTACAGAAAACGATTTTGCCTTGCCCGAGGCTAATTCTTACGAAGTGGTCAGACAGCACGCGCACCTCGTGGCCTACTTCTATGAAAACGCCCATAGCCAAAGGGAGGGACTTCGAAAGACTGAAACATAAATGCATGAAGTTTTGACTGTTCGTTCCACTGAGAAACGAAGTTTTTATTATACAGTATATGTGTCGTAGTGTTTTACATTTAACTAGCGTAATTTAGCGTATTATAACTTCAAATAAATTGATATAAACCATCCAACTTGATACACCCGGAATGTATTATCACAAGTTATATTATCATTTCATTTATCCTTGATTAAATCGTATTATATTTCGGTTCGAAAAGTTGGAAGTAGTTTGTAACAGATATTTGTTTATGATTATACTGAACGTCTTAATAAAACCATAAATATGATTCTATTTAGAGCAGAGCTAGATTGGGATGTCTGCTGTCTGCAGCGAGGGGAGTTGAACCCTGAATTTTTGAGTTGTAAATCCGTAAACTCACCGCTGCCCCGGAGGGTGTGTGTGTTTGTGGTTTTCTTATAGCAAAGCCACACCGGGCTATCTGCTCAGCCCACCGAGGGGAATCGAACCCCTAATTTTAGCGTTGTAAATCCGCTGTACTAGCGAAACCACAGCCAAGGGAACGGGCTTGGAGAAATCAGGACTATTTTGTTTGTTTTGGAATTTCGCACAAAGCTACTCGAGGGCTATCTGTGCTAGCCGTCCCTAATTTAGCGGTGTAAGACTAGAGGGAAGGCAGCTAGTCATCACCACCCACCGCTAACTCTTGGGCTACTCTTTACCAACGAATAGTGGGATTGACCGTAACATTATACACCCCCACGGCTGGGAGGGCGAGCATGTTTAGCGCGACGCGGGCGCGAACCCGCGACCCTCGGATTACGAGTCGCACGCCTTACGCGCTGGCCATGCCAGGCCAAATCAGGACTAGAAACAAAACGTACGCCAATGCACTTCAACAAATAGATAAATGGGTAAAAATTATTGATATAAATATTTTAAACAACCTGTAAAAACATGGGATAAAAATATTTAAAGCATAATACACAAAACTTCTAAAGAGGTGTTCACAATAATATAAATAAAAAAATAAAATTATATGTCAATAACGAATAAAAGTAGAACAGTCGAACTGCATTAGAACTGTCGCTAGGTGGAGACAGAAGAATAGCTGCCTGCTCCACCCAAACCGTTTTTTTTTCAAGAAATGTAGAGCACGTGGTTAATGGACTACTTTTATTCGAAATTAACATGCACAAAATTGAAATCAACCATTTTTTTTAATCATTTCTCATAACTGCCAAGTTCTTCTGTTTATCAACTTACAATATTGCTACGTCATCTAAAGGGTGAGTCCTTTACAGAAATTAATGTACATATATGCTTTACCCTCGAAGAAAACCTGGCTCAAATGGCGTCACTGTCCAATATTGCGAAATAAACTTAGTTAGGCTTGTGAAATAAACTTAAATTAGTGAAATAAACTTAGTTAGGCTTGTGAAATAAACTTAGGTTTGTGAAATAAACTTAAATTATTGAAATAAACTTAGTTAGGCTTGTGAAATAAACTTAGGTTTGTGAAATAAACTTAAATTAGTGAAATAAACTTAGTTAGGCTTGTGAAATAAACTTAGGTTTGTGAAATAAAGTTAAATTAGTTAAATAAACTTAAATTAGTTAAATAAACTTAGACAAGGGAAATAAACTTAGTTAGACTAGAGAAATAAAATTAGTTAGACTAGTGAAATAAACTTAGTTAGACTACTGAAATAAACTTAGACTAGGGAATAAACTTCGTTAAGCTTGTGAAATAAACTTAGTTAGGTTTGTGATATAAACTTAGTTAGACTAGGGAAATAAACTTAAATTACTGAAATAAACTTAGGTTTGTCAAATAAACTTATGTTTGTGAAATAAACACTTACTTTCATCTCCTTATGTATAGAAAAATAACACATAGAAATACGTATATAAGCTGTATAGAACAAACACTGCTAAGTGAAGGTATTTATGTATAGAAATATACAGCCATAAATACGTGTATAAACTTTGTACAACATACACTGGTACGTTAAGCTCCTTAGGTATGTGAAGATAGAGACAGAAATACGTGTATAAACTGTATAGAACCAATATTGTTACGTTAAGGTTCTTATGTATATAGAGATACAGCTAGAAAAACGTATATCATCTGTCTAGAACAAACACTTTCACGTTAACGTCCTTATGTATATAAAGATGCGGACAGAAATACTAAATTGTGAAGAACAAACACTGTTAGGTTAAGATTTTTACATATAAAAATATACAGCCACAAATGCGTGTATAAACTGCAAAAAAACTGTAATGTTAGGGTTCTTATTTATATAAAGACACAGAGGAAAATATCTATATAAATTGTATAGAATTACGTCAAAGTCTATGTATATAAAGATACAGCCACAGATACGTATATGAACTTTCTAGAACAGACACAGTGACATTAAGGTAATTATGCATATAAAGACATAGCCGGAAATATATATAAACTGTATAAAACAACCACTCTTAAGTTAAGGTATTTGTGTACGTAAATATCTAATCAGAAACACGAGTATAAACTGTGTAGTACAAATACTGTTAAGGTCCGTATGTATACAAATATACAACCAGGAATATGTGCATACACTTTGTACAACAAATACTGTTACGTTGATGTCCTTATGTATATAAAGATACAGATAGAAATACGTATATGAACTGTGAAAAAAAAAACACTAAGAATTACGTATACGTTAAGGTCCTTAGGTATGTAAAGATACCGCCAGAATTACGTATATGAACTGTGAAAAACAAACACTGTTACGTAGAGGTCCTTAAATATGTAAAGATAGAGCCAGAAATACGTGTATAAACTGTACAGAACAAACAGACTTACGTTAAGATCATTACGTATAGAGAGAGAGTTAGAAACACGTGTATAAACTGTATACAACAAACAGACTTACGTTAAGATCATTACGTATAGAGAAATAGTCAGAAACACGTGTATAAACTGTATAGAACAAACAGACTTACGTTAAGATCATTACGAAAAGAGAAATAGTCAGAAACACGTATATAAACTGTATAGAACAAACAGACTTACGTTACGATCATTACGTATAGAGAAATAGCCAGAAATACGTGTATAAACTGTATAGAACAAACAGACTTACGTTAAGATCATTACGTATAGAGAAATAGCCAGAAATACGTGTACAAACTGTATAGAACAAACAGACTTACGTTAAGATCATTACGTATAGAGAGATAGTCAGAAACACGTGTATAAACTGTATAGAACAAACAGACTTACGTTAAGATCATTACGTATAGAGAAATAGCCAGAAATACGTGTACAAACTGTATAGAACAAACAGACTTACATTAAGATCATTACGTATAGAGAGTTAGAAACACGTGTATAAACTGTATAAAACAAATAGACTTACGTTAAGATCATTACGTATAGAGAGAGTTAGAAACACGTGTATAAACTGTATACAACAAACAGACTTACGTTAAGATCATTACGTATAGAGAGTTAGAAACACGGGTATAAACTGTATAGAACAAATAGACTTACGTTAAGATCATTACGTATAGAGAGAGAGTCAGAAACACGTGTATAAACTGTATAGAACAAATAGACTTACGTTAAGATCATTACGTATAGAGAGAGTTAGAAACACGTGTATAAACTGTATAAAACAAATAGACTTACGTTAAGATCATTACGTATAGAGAGAGAGTTAGAAACACGTGTATAAACTGTATACAACAAACAGACTTACGTTAAGATCATTACGTATAGAGAGAGAGTTAGAAACACGGGTATAAACTGTATAGAACAAATAGACTTACGTTAAGATCATTACGTATAGAGAGAGAGTCAGAAACACGTGTATAAACTGTATAGAACAAATAGACTTACGTTAAGATCATTACGTATAGAGAAATAGTCAGAAACACGTATATAAACTGTGCAGAACAAACAGACTTACGTTAATGTTCTTAAGTATAGAACGGCACAGCCAGAGATACAGTCAGAAATACCTGTATCAACTTTGTACAACTAACACTGGCACATTAATGTTCTCATGTATAGAACGATACAGACAGAAATACGTATATAATTCGTGTAAAACAAACACTGCTACGCATTTGTGGGTGTATATTTACAAACATAAAGAACTTAACAGTGTTTGTTCTACACAATTTTATATAAGTGTTTCTGGCTTATCATTCTATACATAAAGATCATAACGTTACAGTGTTTGTTATACACAACTTATATACGTATTTTTGGCTGTGTTTTTCTACACATAAGTAAATTAATGTAACAGGGTTTGTTCTATACAGTGTATATAGAGGTATTTCCCGCTGTATCTTTATATACATACGGGCCTTAATATAACAGTGTTTGTTCTATACACTTTATATAGATATTTCCGTCTCTATCTTTATATACGTAAAGACAATAACGTAACACTGTTTGTTCTACACAGTTTATATACGTTTATATATGTACCTTCATATACATAACCTTAATGTAACAGCGTTTGTTCTTCATGGTTTGTATACGTATTTCTCTCTGTAACTTTATATACATAAGACTTTAATGTGACAATGTTTGTCCTAGATAGTTGATATTCGTATTTCTGTCTGTATACATTTCTATACATAAAAACCTTAATGTGACAGTGTTTGTTCTACACACTTTATATACGTATTTCTGTCTCTATATTTGAATACATAAAGACCTTAACGTAAAAGTGTTTGTTCTACAACAATTGATATATGTATCTCTTTGTATCTTTATACACGAAAGATTTTAACGTAACAGTATCTTTATTTTCGTAAAGACCTAAATGTAACATTAATTGTTCAATACAGCTCATTTACGTATTTCTGGATCTATCTTTATATACATAAGGACCTTAACGAGCCACTGTTGTACAAAATTTATACTCGTATTTCTGGCTGTATATTTGTATAGATAAATGTCTTAAATTAACAGTACCTTTTCTATACAGTTCATATACGGATCTCTGGCTGTATCTCTATATACATAAGAACAGTAATGTAACAGGGTTTGTTTTATACAGTTTATATAGGTATTTTAGACTTATTCTTACATACATAAGGTACTTAAGGTAACATTGTTTGTTCTACACAGATTATATACATGTTTCTAGCGTTATCTTTCTATGCACGAGAACAATAACGTAGCAGTCAGTGTTTGTGCTACTCAGTTTATATACGTATTTCTGGCTCTATCTTTATATACATATTGATATTAATGTAACAGTGTTTGTGCTATACAGTACTTATACGTATTTCAGTCTGTATCTTTATATACGTAAGGATATTAATGTAACAGTATTTGTTGTACAAAGTTTCTGCACTATTTCTAGCTTTATATTTGAATATATAAAGATACATGCTGAAATACGTATATAAACTGTGTAGAACAAACACTGTTACGTTGTGGTGCTTATATATAGAAAGATACAGCCTGAAATACGTAAATAATATATGTAGAACAAACAATCTTAAGTAAAGATCTTTATGTACAGGAATACGAGTATAAAATGTGTAGAACTAATAGTTACGTTATCTTCCATGTGTGTAGAGAGAAACAGCCAGAAATACGTATATAAACTGTATAGCACAAATACTCTTATGTTAAGGTTCTTATGTAAAAAGAGATACAGCCTGAGATACTTATATAAACCGTTATGTTGAGATTCTTATGTATATAAAGATACAGACAGAAACACGTGTATAAACTTTGTTAAACAAGTAATGTTACGTCCTCATGCATATGAATATCCAGACCAAAACACGTATATAAAAGTATAGAACAAACACTTTTACGTTAAATTCCTTTTGTATATAAAGATACAATCAGAAATACGTATCTAATCTGTGTAGGATAAACATTGTTAAGATAATGTCTTTATGTATAGAAAGATACATCCAGAAATAAGCATATATACTGTGTAGAAGTAACACTGTTGCGTTAAGACTCTTAGATATATATATATATATACAGACAGAAATACGTATATAAACTGTACAGAATAAACATTGTTGCATAAAGGTCATTATGTATACAAATATAAATCAGAAATACGTATATAAATTGTGTTGACCAAAGACAGTTATCTTAAGGTAATTACGTATATAAAGATAGAGCCGGAAATAGGTATATAAACTTTATACAACTGTTACGTTAAGATCCTCATGTATTTAAATATACAGCCCGAAATACGTATATGAACTGTGTAGGTCAAACACTGTTACGTTAAGGTCCTTATGTGTGTAAAAGTACACCATGAAATATGTATAAAACTGTGCAGAACAAACATGGTCACGTTAAGGTCTTTAGGTATGTAAAGATACAGCCAGAATTACGTATATAAACTGTATAGAACAAGCACTCTCACCTTAAGGTCCTTATGTATCAAATGATACAGCCAGAAATACGTATACAAGATGAGTAGAACAAACACTGTTACGTTAAGGTCCTTATATATAAAAGATACAGCCAGAAATACCTTTACATACACTGTGTAGAACAAACACTCTAACGTTAAGTCCCTAATGCATTTAAATATACAGCCACAAATGCGTATATAAAGTGAGAACAAACATTGTTACGCTATGGTAATTAGTTAGAGAAAGACGTAGGCAAAAACATGTACATAAACTGTATAGAACAAACACTGTTATGTTAAGGTTCTTATGAACATAAAGATACAGACGGAAATACGCATATAAACTGGGAAGAACAAACACTGTTAAGTTAAAGTCTTTATGGATGTAAATATCCAGTCTAAAACACGTGTATAAACTGTGTAGGACAAACAATGTTACGTTAAGGTCCTTATGTATGTAGATATACAACCAGAAATACGTATATAAACTGTGTAGGACAAACAATGTTACGTTAAGGTCCTTATGTATGTAGAGATACAACCAGAAATACGTATATAAACTGTGTAGGACAAACACTGTTACGTTAAGGTCCTTATGTATGTAGAGATACAACCAGAAATACGTATATAAACTGTGTAGGACAAACACTGTTACGTTAAGGTCCTTATGTATGTAGAGATACAACCAGAAATACGTATATAAACTGTGTAGGACAAACACTGTTACGTTAAGGTCCTTATGTATGTAGAGATACAACCAGAAATACGTATATAAACTGTGTAGAACAAACACTGTTACGTTAAGGTCCTTATGTATGTCGAGATACAACCAGAAATACGTAATTAAACTGTTTAAAACGAACGCTGTTACGTTTACGTCCTTATATATATATATATATAAAGATACAGACAGAAATACGTATATAAAAGTGTTGAAGAAAGACTGTTGCGTTAAGGTCCTTATGTACGTAAATATACAGCGAGAAATACGTGAATATTTTGCTAAAGTAATTATGTACATATACAGCTGTAAATACGTATATGAACTGGGTAGAACTGTTACGTTAAGGTTCTTACGTATAGAAAGCTGCAGACAGAAATACGTATATAAACAATGTAGTACAAACACTGTTAAGGTCTTTATGTATGTAAAGATAGAAACAGAAATACTTATATAAACTGTATAGAGAAAACACTGTCACATTAAGGTCGTTATGCATGTAAAGACAGAAACAGAAATACTTATATAAACTGTATAGAGAAAACAATGTTACATTAAGGTCGTTATGTATGTAAAGATAGAAACAGAAATACTTATATAAACAGAAATACTTATATAAACTGTATAGAGAAAACAATGTCACAGTAATGTCGTTATGTATGTAAAGATACAGACAGGTGTACTATTATAAACTGTGCAGAACAAACACTGTTACGTTAAGGTACTTACGTATGTAAACTGTGTAAAAGAAACACTGTTGCGTTGAGGTCCTTATGTATATAAATATAGAGCCAGAGATATGTATATAAAATGTGCAGAACAAACGCCGCTAGGTTAATGTTTTTTTATAGATAAAAATATACCGCAAGAAATACGTGTATAAACTGTGTAGAAGAAACAATTACATTAAGGTCCTTATGTATATAAAGATACAGTCAGACATATGTATATAAAGATACAGTCAGATATATGTATATAAACTGTGTTGAAAAAAGACAATTACATTAATTAAGGTTCTTATGTATATAAAGATAGAGCAGGAAATTCCGATACATACACAGAGTAGAAGAAATCCTGTTTCGTTTAGGTTCTTATGTATATAAATATACAGCAGGAAATTCCGATATATACACAGGGTAGAACAAATCCTGTTTCGTTAAGGTTCTTATGTATATAAAGATACAGCAAAACATTCCGATATATACACAGGGTAAAACAAATCTTTTTTCGTTAAAGTTCTTATGTATATAAAGATACAGCAGGAAATTCCGATATATACACAGGGTAGAACAAATCCTGTTTCGTTAAGGTTCTTATGTATATAAAGATACAGTCAGACATATGTATATAAACTGTGTTGAAAAAAGACAATTACATTAATTAAGGTTCTTATGTATATAAAGATACAGTCAGACATATGTGTATAAACTGTGTTGAAAAAAGACAATTACATTAATTAAGGTTCTTATGTATATAAAGATAGAGCAGGAAATTCCGATACATACACAGGGTAGAACAAATCCTGTTTCGTTAAGGTTCTTATGTATATAAAGATAGAGCAGGAAATTCCGATACATACACAGGGTAGAACAAATCCTGTTTCGTTAAGGTTCTTATGTATATAAATATACAGCAGGAAATTCCGATATATACACAGGGTAGAACAAATCCTGTTTCGTTAAGGTTCTTATGTATATAAAGATACAGCAAAACATTCCGATATATACACAGGGTAAAACAAATCTTTTTTCGTTAAGGTTCTTATGTATATAAAGATACAGCAGGAAATTCCGATATATACACAGGGTAGAACAAATCCTGTTTCGTTAAGGTTCTTATGTATATAAAGATACAGCAGGAAATTCCGATATATACACAGGGTAGAACAAATCCTGTTTCGTTAAGGTTCTTATGTATATAAAGATACAGCAGGAAATTCCGATATATACACAGGATAGAACAAATCCTGTTTCGTTAAGGTTCTTATGTATATAAAGATACAGCAAAACATTCCGTTATATACACAGGGTAGAACAAATCCTGTTTCGTTAAGGTTCTTATGTATATAAAGATACAGTCAGACATATGTATATAAACTGTGTTGAAAAAAGACAATTACATTAATTAAGGTTCTTATGTATATAAAGATACAGTCAGACATATGTGTATAAACTGTGTTGAAAAAAGACAATTACATTAATTAAGGTTCTTATGTATATAAAGATAGAGCAGGAAATTCCGATACATACACAGGGTAGAACAAATCCTGTTTCGTTAAGGTTCTTATGTATATAAAGATAGAGCAGGAAATTCCGATACATACACAGGGTAGAACAAATCCTGTTTCGTTAAGGTTCTTATGTATATAAAGATACAGCAGGAAATTCCGATATATACACAGGGTAGAACAAATCCTGTTTCGTTAAGGTTCTTATGTATATAAAGATACAGCAAAACATTCCGATATATACACAGGGTAAAACAAATCTTTTTTCGTTAAGGTTCTTATGTATATAAAGATACAGCAGGAAATTCCGATATATACACAGGGTAGAACAAATCCTGTTTCGTTAAGGTTCTTATGTATATAAAGATACAGCAGGAAATTCCGATATATACACAGGGTAGAACAAATCCTGTTTCGTTAAGGTTCTTATGTATATAAAGATACAGCAGGAAATTCCGATATATACACAGGATAGAACAAATCCTGTTTCGTTAAGGTTCTTATGTATATAAAGATACAGCAAAACATTCCGATATATACACAGGGTAGAACAAATCCTGTTTCGTTAAGGTTCTTATGTATATAAAGATACAGCAAAACATTCCGATATATACACAGGGTAGAACAAATCCTGTTTCGTTAAGGTTCTTATGTATACAAAGATACAGCAGGAAATTCCGATATATACACAGGGTAGAACAAATCCTGTTTCGCTAAGGTTCTTATGTATATAAAGATACAGCAGGAAATTCCGATATATGCACAGGATAGAACAAACCTGTTTCGTTAAGGTTCTTATGTATATAAAGATACAGCAGGAAATTCCGATATATACACAGGGTAGAACAAATCCTGTTTCGTTAAGGTTCTTATGTATATAAAGATACAGCAGGAAATTCCGATATATACACAGGGTAGAACAAATCCTGTTTCGTTAAGGTTCTTATGTATATAAAGATACAGTCAGACATATGTATATAAACTGTGTTGAAAAAAGACAATTACATTAATTAAGGTTCTTATGTATATAAAGATAGAGCAGGAAATTCCGATACATACACAGGGTAGAACAAATCCTGTTTCGTTAAGGTTCTTATGTATATAAAGATACAGCAGGAAATTCCGATATATACACAGGGTAGAACAAATCCTGTTTCGTTAAGGTTCTTATGTATATAAAGATACAGCAGGAAATTCCGATATATACACAGGGTAGAACAAATCCTGTTTCGTTAAGGTTCTTATGTATATAAAGATACAGCAAAACATTCCGATATATACACAGGGTAAAACAAATCCTGTTTCGTTAAGGTTCTTATGTATATAAAGATACAGCAGGAAATTCCGATATATACACAGGGTAGAACAAATCCTGTTTCGTTAAGGTTCTTATGTATATAAAGATACAGCAGGAAATTCCGATATATACACAGGGTAGAACAAATCCTGTTTCGTTAAGGTTCTTATGTATATAAAGATACAGCAGGAAATTCCGATATATACACAGGATAGAACAAATCCTGTTTCGTTAAGGTTCTTATGTATATAAAGATACAGCAAAACATTCCGATATATACACAGGGTAGAACAAATCCTGTTTCGTTAAGGTTCTTATGTATATAAAGATACAGCAAAACATTCCGATATATACACAGGGTAGAACAAATCCTGTTTCGTTAAGGTTCTTATGTATACAAAGATACAGCAGGAAATTCCGATATATACACAGGGTAGAACAAATCCTGTTTCGCTAAGGTTCTTATGTATATAAAGATACAGCAGGAAATTCCGATATATGCACAGGATAGAACAAATCCTGTTTCGTTAAGGTTCTTATGTATACAAAGATACAGCAAAACATTCCGATATATACACAGGGTAAAACAAATCTTTTTTCGTTAAGGTTCTTATGTATATAAAGATACAGCAGGAAATTCCGATATATACACAGGGTAGAACAAATCCTGTTTCGTTAAGGTTCTTATGTATATAAAGATACAGCAGGAAATTCCGATATATGCACAGGATAGAACAAATCCTGTTTCGTTAAGGTTCTTATGTATATAAAGATACAGCAGGAAATTCCGATATATACACAGGGTAGAACAAATCCTGTTTCGTTAAGGTTCTTATGTATATAAAGATACAGCAGGAAATTCCGATATATACACAGGGTAGAACAAATCCTGTTTCGTTAAGGTTCTTATGTATATAAAGATACAGCAAAACATTCCGATATATACACAGGGTAAAACAAATCCTGTTTCGTTAAGGTTCTTATGTATATAAAGATACAGCAGGAAATTCCGATATATACACAGGATAGAACAAATCCTGTTTCGTTAAGGTTCTTATGTATATAAAGATACAGCAAAACATTCCGATATATACACAGGGTAGAACAAATCCTGTTTCGTTAAGGTTTGTATGTATATAAAGATACAGCAAAACATTCCGATATATACACAGGGTAGAACAAATCCTGTTTCGTTAAGGTTCTTATGTATACAAAGATACAGCAGGAAATTCCGATATATACACAGGGTAGAACAAATCCTGTTTCGCTAAGGTTCTTATGTATATAAAGATACAGCAGGAAATTCCGATATATGCACAGGGTAGAACAAATCCTGTTTCGTTAAGGTTCTTATGTATATAAAGATACAGCAGGAAATTCCGATATATACACAGGGTAGAACAAATCCTGTTTCGTTAAGGTTCTTATGTATACAAAGATACAGCAGGAAATTCCGATATATACACAGGGTAGAACAAATCCTGTTTCGTTAAGGTTTTTATGTATATAAATATACAGCAGGAAATTCCGATATATACACAGGGTAGAACAAATCCTGTTTCGTTAAGGTTCTTATCTATATAAAGGTACAGCAGGAAATTCCGATTTATACACAGGGTAGAACAAATTCTGTTTCGTTAAGGTTCTTATGTATACAAAGATACAGCAGGAAATTCCGATATATACACAGGGTAGAACAAATCCTGTTTCGTTAAGGTTCTTATGTATATAAAGATACAGCGGAAAATTACGATATATACACAGGGTAGAACAAATCCTGTTTCGTTAAGGTTCTTATGTACATAAAGATACAGCAGGAAATTTCGATATATACACAGCGTAGAACAAATCCTGTTTCGTTAAGGTTCTTATGTATATAAAGATACAGCAGGAAATTCCGATATATACACAGGGTAGAACAAATCCTGTTTCTTTAAGGTTCTTATATATAGAAACATACAGCAAGAAATGCGTGTATGAACTGTGTAGGACAAACACTGTTAAGATAAGGTCCTTATGCATAGTATGATACAGTCAGAAACACGTATATAAACTCTGTATAACATACGCTGCTACGTTGAGGTTCTTGTTTATATAAAGATACAGCCTGAAATACCTATGAAAACTATGTACAAAAACTCTTAGGATAAGGTCTTATATATAATAATATACAGCCAAAAATATGTTTGAAACTGCGTAGGACAAATACTGTTAAGATAAAGGTCTTATGTATGTAAAAATACAGCCAGAAATATATATGTAAACACTGTTTTGTTATTGAATGTTAATTTTAGTTATTGGTTCACGACTTGTTATAAGTGTCATTCAGGAAAAGACAGACCACAATTTCACCACAGATGGTGTTAAACAGATTTCCTCTCTCTACTGTATAACATCAAATGTAAGGATAGCTAAAGTACACCTTTTCTAGCTTGGGAAGAACGTTTTACAAACAAACAAACAATTTACGTACTAGTAACATAGCCACTCTTTACATTACTACAGTATCCAGCTTCACTTTACGTACCAGTAACATAGCCACTTTTTACATTACTACAGTATCCAGGTTCACTTTACGTACCAGTAACATAGCGACTCTTTACATTACTACAGTATCCAGGTTCACTTTAGGTACAAGTAGCATAGCCACTCTTTACATTACTAGAGTATCCAGGTTCACTTTACGTACCAGTAACATAGCCACTCTTTACATTACTACAGTATTCAGGTTCACTTTACGTACTAGTAACATATCCACTTTTTACATTACTACAGTATCCAGGTTCACTTTACGTACTAGTAACATAGCCACTCTTTACATTACTTCAGTATCCAGGTTCACTTTACGTACTAGTAACACAGCCACTCTTTACATTACTACAGTATCCAGGTTCACTTTACGTACTAGTAACATAGCCACTCTTTACATTACTACAGTATCCAGGTTCACTTTACGTACTTGTAACACAGCCACTCTTTACATTACTACAGTATCCAGGTTCACTTTACGTACTAGTAACATAGCCACTCTTTACATTACTACAGTATCCAGGTTCACTTTACGTACTTGTAACACAGCCACTCTTTACATTACTACAGTATCCAGGTTCACTTTACGTACTAGTAACGTAGCCACTCTTTACATTACGATAGTATTCAGGTTCACTTTACGTACTAGTAACGTAGCCACTCTTTACATTACTACAGTATCCAGGTTCACTTTACGTACTAGTAACATAGCCAGTCTTTACATTACTACAGTATCCAGGTTCACTTTACGTACTTGTAACACAGCCACTCTTTACATTACTACAGTATCCAGGTTCACTTTACGTACTAGTAACATAGCCACTCTTTACATTACTTCAGTATCCAGGTTCACTTTACGTACTAGTGACATAGCCACTCTTTACATTACTACAGTATTCAGGTTCACTTTACGTACTAGTAACATAGCCAGTCTTTACATTACTACACTATCCAGGTTCACTTTACGTACTTGTAACACAGCCACTTTTTACATTACTACAGTATTCAGGTACACTTTACGTATTAGTAACGTAGCCACTCTTTACATTACTACAGTATCCAGGTTCACTTTACGAACTAGTAACATAGACACTCTTTACATTACTACAGTATCCAGGTTCACTTTACGTACTAGTAACATAGCCACTCTTTACATTACTTCAGTATCCAGGTTCACTTTACGTACTAGTAACATAGCCACTCTTTACATTACTACAGTATCCAGGTTCACTTTACGTACTAGTAACATAGCCAGTCTTTACATTACTTCAGTATCCAGATTCACTTTACGGACTAGTAACATAGCCACTCTTTACATTACTACAGTATCCAGGTTCACTTTACGTACCAGTAACATAGCCACTCTTTACATTACTTCAGTATTCAGGTTCACTTTACATACTAGTAACATAGCCACTCTTTACATTACTACAGTATCCAGGTTCACTTTACCTACCAGTAACACAGCCACTCTTTACATTACGATATTATTCAGGTTCACTTTACGTACTAGTAACATAGCCACTCTTTACATTACTTCAGTATTCAGGTTCACTTTACATACTAGTAACATAGACACTTTTTACATTACTACAGTATCCAGGTTCACTTTACCTACCAGTAACACAGCCACTCTTTACATTACGATATTATTCAGGTTCACTTTACGTACTAGTAACATAGCCAGTCTTTACATTACTACAGTATCCAGGTTCACTTTACGTACTTGTAACACAGCCACTCTTTACATTACTACAGTATCCAGGTACACTTTACGTACTAGTAACATAGCCACTCTTTACATTACTACAGTATCCAGGTTCACTTTACGTACTAGTAACATAGCCAGTCTTTACACTACTACAGTATCCAGGTTCACTTTACGTACTTGTAACACAGCCACTCTTTACATTACGATATTATTCAGGTTCACTTTGCGTACTAGTAACATAGCCACTCTTTACATGACTAAAGTATCCAGGTTCACTTTACGTACTAGTAACATAGCCACTCTTTACATTACTACAGTATTCAGGTTCACTTTACGTACTAGTAACATAGCCACTTTTTACATTACTACAGTATTCAGGTACACTTTACGTACCAGTAACGTAGCCACTTTTTACATTACTACAGTATTCAGGATCACTTTACGTATTAGTACCATAGACACTCTTTACATTACTACAGTATCCAGGTACACTTTACGTATTAGTAACGTAGCCACTCTTTACATTACTACAGTATCCAGGTTCACTTTACGAACTAGTAACATAGCCACTCTTTACATTACTACAGTATCCAGGTTCACTTTACGTACTAGTAACATAGCCATTCTTTACATTACTTCAGTATCCAGGTTCACTTTACGTACTAGTAACATAGCCACTCTTTACATTACTACAGTGTCCAGGTTCACTTTACGTACTAGTAACGTAGGCACTCTTTACATTACTACAGTATCCAAGTACACTTTACGTACTAGTAACGTAGCCACTCTTTACATTACTACAGTATCCAGGTTCACTTTACGTACTAGTAACATAGCCACTCTTTACATTACTACAGTATCCAGGTTCACTTTACGTACTAGTGACATAGCCACTCTTTACATTACTATAGTATCCAGGTTCACTTTACGTACTAGTAACATAGCCAGTCTTTACATTACTACAGTATCCAGGTTCACTTTACGTACTAGTAACATAGCCAGTCTTTACATTACTACAGTATCCAGGTTCACTTTACGTACTTGTAACACAGCCACTCTTTACATTACTTCAGTATCCAGGTTCACTTTACGTACTAGTAACAGAGCCACTCTTTACATTACTACAGTATCCAAGTACACTTTACGTACTAGTAACGTAGCCACTCTTTACATTACGATATTATTCAGGTTCACTTTACATGCTAGTAACATAGCGACTCTTTACATTACTACAGTATCCAGGTTCACTTTACGTACTAGTAACATAGCCACTCTTTACACTTCTGCAATATCCAAGTTCACTTTTTATGCTAGTGACATAGCCACTCTTTGCCTTACTGCTGTATCCAGTTTCACTTTACGTACTAGTAACATAGCCACTCTTTGCCTTACTGCTGTATCCAGGTTCACTTTACATACTAGTGACATAGCCACTCTTTGCCTTTCTTCTGTATCCAGGCTCACTTTACATACTAGTGACATAACCACTCTTTACTTTACTGCTGTATCCAGGTTCAATTTACATATTATTGACATATCTATTGTTTATATTACCACAGTATCCAGGTTCACTTTACATACAAGTGACATACCCACTCTTTACCTTACTGCTGTATCCAGGTTCACTTTACATACTAGTGACATATCTACTCTTTACCTTACGATAATATTCAAGTTAACTTTACATACTAGTAACATAGCCACTCTTTACATTACTTCAGTATCCAGGTTCACTTTACGTACTTGTAACTCAGCCACTTTTTACATTAATACAGTATCCAGGTTCACTTTACGTACTAGTAACGTAGCCACTCTTTACATTACTACAGTATCCAGGTTCACTTTACGTACTTGTAACACAGCCACACTTTACATTACTACAGTATCCAGGTTCACTTTACGTACTAGTAACATAGCCACTCTTTACATTACTACAGTATCCAGGTTCACTTTACGTACTAGTAACATAGCCAGCCTTTACATTACTACAGTATCCAGGTTCACTTTACGTACTTGTAACACAGCCACTCTTTACATTACGATATTATTCAGGTTCACTTTGCGTACTAGTAACATAGCCACTCTTTACATGACTACAGTATCCAGGTTCACTTTACGTACTAGTAACGTAGCCACTCTTTACATTACTACAGTATCCAGGTTCACTTTACGAACTAGTAACATAGCCACTCTTTACATTACTACAGTATCCAGGTTCACTTTACGTACTAGTGACATAGCCACTCTTTACATTACTACAGTATTCAGGTTCACTTTACGTACTAGTGACATAGCCACTCTTTACATTACTACTGTATCCAGATTCACTTTACGTACTAGTAACACAGCCACTCTTTACATTACTACAGTATCCAGGTTCACTTTACGTACTAATAACGTAGCCACTCTTTACATTACTACAGTATTCAGGTTCACTTTACGTACTAGTGACATAGCCACTCTTTACATTACTACAGTATCCAAGTACACTTTACGTACTAGTAACGTAGCCACTCTTTACATTACTACAGTATTCAGGTTCACTTTACGTACTAGTAACATAGCCACTCTTTACATTACTACAGTATTCAGGTTCACTTTACGTACTAGTAACATAGCCACTCTTTACATTACTACAGTATTCAGGTACACCTTACGTATTAGTAACGTAGCCACTCTTTACATTACTACAGTATCCAGGTTCACTTTACGAACTAGTAACATATCCACTCTTTACATTACTACAGTATTCAGG
The DNA here is from genome assembly GCF_004210375.1 of Tachypleus tridentatus. Taxonomy (NCBI): domain Eukaryota; kingdom Metazoa; phylum Arthropoda; class Merostomata; order Xiphosura; family Limulidae; genus Tachypleus; species Tachypleus tridentatus. The sequence goes on from NC_134828.1 coordinate 7,966,922, forward strand.
TTCACTTTACGTACTAGTAACATAGCCACTCTTTACATTACTACATTATCCAGGTTCACTTTACGTAGTACTAACATAGCCACTTTTTTTACATTACTACAGTATTCAGGTACACTTTACGTATTAGTAACGTAGCCACTCTTTACATTACTACAGTATCCAGGTTCACTTTACGAACTAGTAACATAGACACTCTTTACATTACTACAGTATTCAGGTTCACTTTACGTACTTGTAACACAGCCACTCTTTACATTACTTCAGTATCCAGGTTCACTTTACGTACTAGTAACAGAGCCACTCTTTACATTACTACAGTATCCAAGTACACTTTACGTACTAGTAACGTAGCCACTCTTTACATTACGATATTATTCAGGTTCACTTTACGTGCTAGTAACATAGCGACTCTTTACATTACTACAGTATCCAGGTTCACTTTACGTACTAGTAACATAGCCACTCTTTACATTCTGCAATATCCAGGTTCACTTTTATGCTAGTGACATAGCACTCTTTGCCTTTACTGCTGTATCCAGTTTCACTTTACGTACTAGTAACATAGCCACTCTTTACATTACTGCTGTATCCAGGTTCACTTTACATACTAGTGACATAGCCACTCTTTACCTACCTGTATCCAGGCTCACTTTACATACTAGTGACATAACCACTCTTTACTTTACTGTTGTATCCAGGTTCAATTTACATATTATTGACATATCTATTGTTTATATTACCACAGTATCCAGGTTCACTTTACATACAAGTGACATACCCACTCTTTACCTTACTGCTGTATCCAGGTTCACTTTACATACTAGTGACATATCTACTCTTTACCTTACGATAATATTCAAGTTAACTTTACATACTAGTAACATAGCCACTCTTTACATTACTTCAGTATCCAGGTTCACTTTACGTACTTGTAACTCAGCCACTTTTTACATTAATACAGTATCCAGGTTCACTTTACGTACTAGTAACGTAGCCACTCTTTACATTACTACAGTATCCAGGTTCACTTTACGTACTAGTAACATAGCCAGTCTTTACATTACTTCAGTATCCAGATTCACTTTACGGACTAGTAACATAGCCACTCTTTACATTACTACAGTATCCAGGTTCACTTTACGTACCAGTAACATAGCCACTCTTTACATTACTTCAGTATTCAGGTTCACTTTACATACTAGTAACATAGCCACTCTTTACATTACTACAGTATCCAGGTTCACTTTACCTACCAGTAACGCCACTTTTACATTACGATAACATAGGTTCCACGTACTAGTTACATAGCCACTACATTACTAGTATTCAGGTTCACTTTACATACTAGTAACATAGCCACTCTTTACATTACTACAGTATCCAGGTTCACTTTACGTACTAGTAACATAGCCACTCTTTACATTACTTCAGTATCCAGGTTCACTTTACGTACTAGTAACATAGCCACTCTTTACATTACTTCAGTATCCAGATTCTCTTTACATACTAGTAACATAGCCACTCTTTACATTACTACAGTATCCAGGTTCACTTTACGTACTAGTAACATAGCCACTCTTTACATTACTACAATATCCAGGTTCACTTTTCATGCTAGTGACATAGCCACTCTTTGCCTTACTGTTGTATCTAGTTTCACTTTACGTAGTAGTAACATAGCCACTCTTTGCCTTACTGCTTTATCCAGGTTCACTTTACATACTAGTGACATAGCCACTCTTTGCCTTTCTTCTGTATCCAGGCTCACTTTACATACTAGTGACATAACCACTCTTTACTTTAGTGCTGTATCCAGGTTCACTTTACATAGTAGTGACATACCCACTCTTTACCTTACTGCTGTATCCAGGTTCACTTTACATACTAGTGACATATCTACTCTTTACCTTACGATATTATTCAAGTTAACTTTACATACTAGTGATATGCCCACTATTTGCCTTACTGCTGTATCCAAGTTCACTTTACATACTTGTGACATAGCCACTTTTTACCTTACCACAGTATCCAGATAAGCTGATATTTGACGGTTAACCAAGTAAGTGTGAAGTGGAAGTACCAGAAATGTCATGTGCAGATTGAGATAAACACGTGTGAAGAACCATGTTTATTCATTAATGTAAATCGTGGTTGTTAACATTCTCAGTTACAAACTGACTGGTTGCAAGGTAAGAGAGAAAGATTCTATGAAGATACGTGATTAAGCCCTATATTTTCATGTTAGGCCCGTAAACTTATCTCTGATCTTACATTGCTCATTATGCTTTTGTGAAATCTAAGTCAGAGTAAATAAACTTGAATTACAAGTCTTTTAATGGAACTGGGCTTGGCATAGCTTATTGGTTAGCGTGACTGTGAAATCCCACTATTCGATTAGAATAGCCGAAGAGTTGGCAGTGGTATTTAATGACATGTTGTAAATTCGGAACAGCAATGTGAAAAATATCAATAAAGGACTCCTGGACTGTCAAAGTTCATTAGGGCTTACAACATACTGTGTTTAAGGATCAAACAGCCGATAAAACACGAAAATATTGTGGCCTAAAAGTTTAACCCTAAAACTACTATGATTTGATGATGAAAAGAAAAGGTAACTTGATTTCAAACTTCTAAGGACTATTTCAGATTGTAGGTTATTTACAAAAGTTTTAAGGACTGGTTCAGATCATGAATTGGTTTAGAATAGTTAAGAACTGATTCAGGTTGTGGGTGTCGTTCACTTAATCTACTTAACTGTAGATTTGTTTAAAGTTTCTGAAGGCTGGCTCAGATTACAGGTTGACTTGTAACTTCAAAGGGATAGTTTAGATTGTGAGTCGGTACAAACTCATAATGACTGTTTCATATTGTAAGTTGGTTTTAAATTTTAATAACTTGTTCTAATTGCAAGTTGATTTCAAATGTTATTCCTCATTCAAAGTAAATAATGACTTCAGTCTTCTGGTTAAGATTTAGTTTGTTTGTTTTTTTAAAGATAAACTACATTTGGTTCGTTCAACCTGTACATTTTCACGATGTGTTTAGAAATATTCCACTGACGTGCCTTATATTGTGAACAACAAAAATATAACAACTCGCTTCTTATTATTTCATAGCAACCAAATAAACGACACTAAATGTGTAGCAACATATTCCAAAAGGTAATTGGGATATAAAACTTTAAATAGCAAGAACTGACAGCTGAATATTGTTCATTTGATGCTAAACACAAAGAAAGACAATGGATTATGAGTATGATAATTCTGCTTTGAGTGTTAAATCCTACAGATTTAACGCTCAGACACTAGGAGTGAGATTAGAAGTAAATATTATGTAAGGTGGGCAAGTTCCCGTAAAATGTCTCCCGAATTAGATTTTTGTCCTTCAAATTGGATTTTATTTGATTTTCCAGAATTGTCCTGTTTTCAGGAATCGTATGCTGAAATAATAAAATGTGTTTAATTAATCGTATTTTAGCTTTTTTTTAAATCGTCTTATTTTTTTCACCAGATGTAGCTACGATCTATTTCATTCGATTTAATTTCAAAGGCAATAAAAAGTGCGCTGTGATCTAGTTATAAGTTTTGTCTTACAGTATTTCAAACCTTTTTTTCAGTGTCTTCTTATAAATAAGTCTAGAAAATAAAGTAAGAGTACATTAACAGATCTCGTGATGAAATAAAAATGTATTCTAAAACCAGCTGGTATGATTATTAATACTTTAATTGAAATAAAGTACAGAACAAGGTTTAAGCATCCTTAGGTTAACCTGAAGATGACCTGAGAAGGTCGAAATGTTGTTCTCTGGTTTATTAGTAAAAGTGTTAATACCTTACCGGCCGTCCTGAGATACATATTGATAGATCTTATTGTTAACACGTGACATTATTTGTTTGTTTGTTATTAAACGCAGAACTACACAATGGGCTACCTGCGTGTTGTTCTCACTACAAGACTGAAACGCGGATTTTATTGTGATAAACCTTCAGGCTTAGCTGAGCCATTGGAGGGAGGGAAAGTAATAGCGCGGACTTGAACTAGAACCGTATAATAGAGCGAAAGTCATAAGTCATTAGCTGAACTGAGCTAGTAATATATTTAAAGTGTTAACCAGTACACCAATAGTACATTTCTATAACAATAAGTTTTCAAGTTTTAACCTGTCAGTATGAAGAAAACGTGTGTTGTTTTTTTTTCGATTGCTTCCTGGTGTATCAGCGATGTTCAAGATTACCTTTGTAATAAATTAAGGGTTTGATCCATGCAGTGGACAAGACGTAGAAAACCAATTTTTAACTTGCTCTCAACAACAAACAGATATTATTTCTGATTAGCATAGTTTTAATCTTATACATTATTCAATGAAAGTATATTTCATTAAGATGTCAGTTCAGTTTGATGTGTTTCCTGTCAAAGTTTCTACTTTCACATGGGTGATAAACATCGACTACTAGATTAATCTGGAAAGTCACCTAAATTTTATTAGTTAAGAGTATAATAGGAAAATCCGTATGAACAAAACGTACAATTTGTTTTGTAACTTCGATTCTGTAGTAATTTTTTCATTGCTAATTCGAATTCCCTCCAACACGCCCAAAGGAAATCATTTCTTCGAAATAAACAAATGTAGTACAGTGAATTAATTTGAAACACCGAGAAACGTGAACCTACGTCATGCATTCATTGAAAGTTTTACGCACCACAAAAATGTAAAAAAACATAAAACATCAACTATGTTCCTGTGCTAATTTTTTCTACTCCAATTTTACTTGAACTCTTAAAGCACAGAATGCTTCAGATACGTAAACCAACTGGCGTGTTTAGTGTGATAGGCCTTGGCCTATATATAACGACTGATCATATATATTTATCACCTACGTAGGGAACAAGTACCGGCCGGTATTTTGCTGCGTTGTGTGTGTGTATATATATATATCTAAAGTTGAAATCCTTATTTACAGCACGAGATGATGGCTTCGTGACCTCAAGTTCCTCTTCGGTCATTAAAGAACATATTTTTTTATTGTACGACTTTCTACCAGACATTTGGTTTTACTTTATTAAAACGTTCAAACAACAAGATAACAAAATGTACGACTGCTGATTTTCGTTTCTTTGTGTGCTGAATTTCGTACAGAGCTACATGAAGGCTATCTGCACTAGTCGTCTTTAATTTTGAGGCGACAAAGTTAGAGAAGGACCACCTACTACCAACTTTTGAGATTCTCTTTTTCCAACGTATAATTAATTGACTGTCATATTATAGCGCCCCCACGAGTTAGGGTGGAAGCATGTTCGGGTACAAGATTCTATCCATCTCCAGATTGCGAGTCCAGCATCCGAACCACTAGGCCATGCCAGAATCCAGCACGTTCATCACTATCGTATGAAGTCAATAGTCGTTTGCACAAATCATAACTGATATTTATACAAATGTGTATAGCAAATACAAAACACAGATTATACGAGTAGCGTATTATAAAATGAAATAGATGTGTTGATTTTCTATGTATACATGCTGTATTTATCGAAACTACTGAATTAAATTTTTTTGAAATCAGTTTTGCTATGTATTAAATTCGTCACTGGTCTTAGTATTTTTCCAGGAAAGTAAGAAGGTTATAGAACTGCTGGAATACTGAGAAAGTCCACTCTTGAAAGTTCGTACCAATGATTGTTTATATTAACTCGCTGTTAAAAATAAGTCGATTTGTTTTATTTGTTACTAGCATAAAGTATCGTGCTATGTTGTGAGATTCTAATGTCTGAGTGTACCAGTCAAAGGTTTTCATTATTTTAGTAACTTCTATAGCTATGCACTAACTCATTTGTTTGTTTCCATTTTCCAAACATAACTCAAATTCAACCTTTTTTTAAAAAACAAATAGTTTTTATTCCTTCCAGTCTACCAATTCTACAAAACTTCTAATTCATATTTTTCTTCAAGTTCTGTGTTGGCGTTTCCTAAACTCGGTTCATTTTGACTTTTTAATTACAGCATTTCGATTTTTCTTCACATGTTGAAAAATATTATTTAGTGAGAAATCTCCAAGTGAGAATAAGAAGAACATGACACTTTTGTATAGACCTTCAAGAAGTAGAATTATAGGGCTATAGACCAAACCTGAAAAATAATACATGGATTCATACCCTAAAAATCCTCTTAGTATGTGTAGAAAGTTTCTAGGTCTCTAGGTTGTTTCCTTGTGGAGTCATGGCTTTCACACACACACACACACAGGGTTGTTTTTTTTTATCCTTTACCATTGAACCACATTCAATGACGAAGTAAAATGAAACTAAAATGAATAAAGGCCCTTAAAGAACATTGTGTATCTGTGTAGTGCTTGGAAGTGTATTCAGTGTGTAGTGCCTGGAAGTGTGATTCAGTGTGTAGTGCCTGGAAGTGCGTTCAGTGTGTAGTGCTTGGAAGTGCGTTCAGTGTGTAGTGCCTGGAAGTGTGATTCAGTGTGTGGTGCCTGGAAGAAGTGTCGTTTCAGTGTGTAGTGTCTGGAAGTGCGTTCAGTGTGTGTAGTGCTTAGAAGTGCGTTCAGTGTGTAGTGCCTGGAAGTGTGTTCAGTGTGTAGTGCCTGGAAGTGCTTAGAAGTGTGTTCAAGTGTGTGTGTAGTGCCTGGAAGTGTGTTCAGTGTGTAGTGCCTGGAAGTGCGTTCAGTGTGTAGTGCCTGGAAGTGCGTTCAGTGTGTAGTGCCTGGAAGTGTGTTCAGTGTGTAGTGCCTGGAAGTGTGATTCAGTGTGTAGTACCTGGAAGTGTCAGTTCAGTGTGTAGTGCCTGGAAGTGTGATTCTGTGTGTAGTGCCTGGAAGTGTGTTCAGTGTGTAGTGCCTGGAAGTGTGTTCAGTGTGTAGTGCCTGGAAGTGTGTTCAGTGTGTAGTGCCTGGAAGTGTGATTCAGTGTGTAGTGCCTGGAAGTGTGTTCAGTGTGTAGTGCCTGGAAGTGTGTTCAGTGTGATCCGTGCCCTGGAAGTGTGATCCAGTGCAGTGTCTAGTGTGTGTGCAGGTCCGGTGTTCAGCGGCCGTCCGAAGTGTCCAGTGCGGCGCCGGAGTGTGTCCTGGAAGTGTGCAGGTGCAGTGTGTGTGTGCTGGAAGGTGTTCAGTGTAGTAGTGGCTGGAAGTGTGTTCAGAAGTGCTGCAGGTGAGCGTCTGAAGCGGATTCAGCGTGGTGTCAGGAAGTGTAGTGCCTGGAAGTGTGTTCAGTGTGTAGTGTATGACAGGTAGTGGTGCCTGGAAGTGTGATTCAGTGTGTAGTGCACCTGGACCTGTGAAAGTGTGGTGTGTAGTGCCTGGAAGTGTGATTCAGTGTAGGTGCCTGGAAGTGTGATTCAGTGTGTAGTGCCTGGAAGTGTGTTCAGTGTGTGGTGCCTGGAAGTGTGATTTAGTGTGTTGAGGGAGACGGAGGGTCTGAAACCTCATTTCCTCATTGGTTCGTTTTTCGTTTGTTTCTCATAAACAACTTATGTTGCCAAATGATAAATTAAACATAATCTATAGACCTTGCAGGCTACTCTGGTTTACTAAGAATGTTCAACTGGGTGATCTTGACCTCAATACGAGAAAAAAAAAAGATAAAATTTAAAATCTCCCGCACTCATTATAACCATACAAATTTCTCTACGGCTTTCATATTACTTGTAACAGAGTGGGGCATATGAGAAGTTGAACAAATAGCAACAAAAGTTTTCTAAATCTTTAACAGAAACGGTTACATGGACCGAGCTTGATACATGCTAATTTAACCACACCTTTCTGAGTCATTGTGCAGGATTGGTTATCTTCCAATAGGCCCCGCCCCCTATATTAATCGATCTGTTCGTAACTACGGAGTTCAGTACCGTCTCGACCATCAGGTGAACAGCGGTATGTGTGGGGACTAACAACGCTAAAAACCGGGTTTCGATACCGTGGTGGGCAGAGCACACATAGCCCATTGTGTAGCTCTGTGATTAATATAAAACAAATAGAGTCCGTCTGTTTGTTCGCTTCGATGTCCTTCATATTAATCAATACTACGGATCGATTTAAGACTATCCACACATCTTGTCTAAAGGCGTAATGAACTCGAAGTATTTTTGTAAACAGGGAAAATTATTGTAATAACTAGAAACTTCATATGAAACGTATAATCAAACTTGACATCAGTAGCCAGGTTAACATTTTAATAAAAGAACACACACAACACAAATGTGTTACCTTTATTTAAGCGGACAGAAAAGAAATCGCTTTACAATTTCTACACAAACGTTTCATTAAAATATAAACCTTCAACTGAAAGCCTTTCACTCGGAATAACAAAATGTTCTTATAAACCAACAGCCACTACAGAAATTAAATGTCTTTTATACACCAGTATTCACTACAGAACATAAATGTTTTTATACACCAATAGCCACTACAGAAATTAAATGTCTTTTATACACCAACAGCCACTACAGAAATTAAATGTCTTTTATACACCAACAGCCAGTACAGAAAGTAAATGTTTTTAATACACCAATAGCCACTACAGAAATTAAATGTCTTTTATACACCAGTATTCACTACAGAACATAAACGTTTTTATACACCAACAGCCACTACAGAAATTAAATGTCTTTTATACACCAACAGCCACTACAGATATTAAATGTCTTTTATACACCAGTATTCACTACAGAACATAAATGTTTTTATACACCAATAGCCACTACAGAAATTAAATGTCTTTTATACACCAACAGTCACTACAGAAATTAAATGTTTTTAATACACCAACAGCCACTACAGAACTATTAAATGTCTTTTATACACCAACAGCCACTACAGAAATTAAATGTTTTTAATACACCAATAGCCACTACAGAAATTAAATGTCTTTTATACACCAACAGCCACTACAGAAATTAAATGTTTTTAATACACCAATAGCCATTACAGAAATTAAATGTTTTTTATACACCAGTATTCACTACAGAACATAAATGTTTTTATACACCAATAGCCACTACAGAAATTAAATGTCTTTTATACACCAGTATTCACTACAGAACATAAATGTTTTATACACCAATAGCCACTACAGAAATTAAATGTCTTTATACACCAACAGCCACTACAGATATTAAATGTCTTTTATACACCAGTATTCACTACAGAACATAAACCAGTATTCACTACAGTTTTTTATACACCAATAGCCACTACAGAAATTAAATGTCTTTTATACACCAGTATTCACTACAGAACATAAATGTTTTTATACACCAACAGCCACTACAGAAATTAAATGTCTTTTATACACCAACAGTCACTACAGAAATTAAATGTTTTTAATACACCAATAGCCATTACAGAAATTAAATGTCTTTTATACACCAGTATTCACGACAGAACATAAATGTTTTTATACACCAATAGCTACTACAGAAATTAAATGTTTTTAATACACCAATAGCCACTACAGAAATTAAATGTCTTTTATACACCAACAGCCACTACAGAAATTAAATGTTTTTAATACACCAATAGCCATTACAGAAATTAAATGTCTTTTATACACCAGTATTCACTACAGAACATAAATGTTTTTATACACCAATAGCTACTACAGAAATTAAATGTTTTTAATACACCAATAGCCACTACAGAAATTAAATGTCTTTTATACACCAATAGCCACTACAGAACATCAATGTTTTTATACACCAATAGCCACTACAGAACTTAAATGTCTTTTTTATACAACCAACAGCTACTACAGATATTAAATGTCTTTTATACACCAACAGCCACTACAGAAATTAAATGTCTTTTATACACCAATAGCCACTACAGATATTAAATGTCTTTTATACACCAACAGCCACTACAGAAATTAAATGTCTTTTATACACCAGTATTCACTACAGAACATAAATGTTTTTATACACCAATAGCCACTACAGAAATTAAATGTCTTTTATACACCAGTATTCACTACAGAACATAAATGTTTTTATACACCAATAGCCACTACAGAAATTAAATGTCCTTTATACATCAACAGTCACTACAGAAATTAAATGTTTTTAATACACCAACAGCCAGTACAGAAAGTAAATGTTTTTAATACACCAATAGCCACTACAGAAATTAAATGTCTTTTATACACCAGTATTCACTACAGAACATAAACGTTTTTATATACACCAACAGCCACTACAGAAATTAAATGTCTTTTATACACCAACAGCCACTACAGATATTAAATATCTTTTATACACCAGTATTCACTACAGAACATAAATGTTTTTATACACCAATAGCCACTACAGAAATTAAATGTCTTTTATACACCAGTATTCACTACAGAACATAAATGTTTTTATACACCAATAGCCACTACAGAAATTAAATGTCTTTTATACACCAACAGTCACTACAGAAATTAAATGTTTTTAATACACCAACAGTCACTACAGAAAATAAATGTCTTTTATACACCAGTATTCACTACAGAACAAAAATGTTTTTATACACCAATAGCTACTACAGAAATTAAATGTTTTTAATACACCAATAGCCACTACAGAAATTAAATGTCTTTTATACACCAACAGCCACTACAGAAATTAAATGTTTTTAATACACCAATAGCCATTACAGAAATTAAATGTCTTTTATACACCAACAGCCACTACAGAAATTAAATGTTTTTAATACACCAATAGCCATTACAGAAATTAAATGTCTTTTATACACCAGTATTCACTACAGAACATAAATGTTTTTATACACCAATAGCTACTACAGAAATTAAATGTTTTTAATACACGAATAGCCACTACAGAAATTAAATGTCTTTTATACACCAATAGCCACTACAGAAATTGAATGTTTTTAATACACAATAGCCATTACAGAAATTAAATGTCTTTTATACACCAGTATTCACTACAGAACATAAATGTTTTTATACACCAATAGCCACTACAGAAATTAAATGTCTTTTATACACCAACAGCTACTACAGATATTAAATGTCTTTTATACACCAACAGCCACTACAGAAATTAAATGTCTTTTATACACCAGTATTCACTACAGAAATTAAATGTCTTTTATATAACCAACAGCCACTACAGAAATTATTAAATGTTTTATACACCAATAGCCACTACAGAAATTAAATGTCTTTTATACACCAGTATTCACTACAGAACATAAATGTTTTATACACCAACAGCCACTACAGAAATTAAATGTCTTTTATACACCAACAGCCACTACAGAAATTAAATGTCTTTTATACACCAATAGCCACTACAGAAATTAAATGTCTTTTATACACCAGCCATAGAAATTAAATGTCACTACAGAAATTAAATGTCTTTTATACACCAATAGCCACTACAGAAATTAAATGTCTTTTTATACACCAACAGCCACTACAGAAATTAAATGTCTTTTTATACCCAACAGTCCCCTACAGAATTTAAATGTTTTTATACACCAATAGCCACTACAGAAATTAAATGTCTTTTATACACCAGTATTCACTACAGAACATAAATGTTTTTATACACCAATAGCCACTACAGAAATTAAATGTTTTTAATACACCAATAGCCACTACAGAAATTAAATGTCTTTTATACACCAATAGCCACTACAGAAATTAAATGTCTTTATATACACCAACAGTCACTACAGAACATAAATGTTTTTATACACCAATAGCTACTACAGAAATTAAATGTTTTTAATACACCAATAGCCACTACAGAAATTAAATGTCTTTTATACACCAGTATTCACTACAGAACATAAATGTTTTTATACACCAATAGCCACTACAGAAATTAAATGTCTTTTATACACCAGTATTCACTACAGAACATAAATGTTTTTATACACCAATAGCCACTACAGAAATTAAATGTCTTTTATACACCAATAGCCACTACAGAAATTAAATGTCTTTTTTATACACCAACAGCCACTACAGAAATTAAATGTTTTTATATACACCAATATTCACTACAGAACATAAATGTCTTTTTATACACCAATAGCCACTACAGAAATTAAATGTCTTTATACACCAACAGCCACTACAGAAATTAAATGTCTTTTATACACCAATAGCCACTACAGAAATTAAATGTCTTTTACTACAGAAATTAAATGTCTTTTATACCAACAGCCACTACAGAAATTAAATGTCTTTTATACACCAACAGCCACTACAGAAATTAAATGTTTTTATACACCAGTATTCACTACAGAACCAATTAGCCAATAGCCACTACAGAAATTAAATGTCTTTATACACCAACAGCCACTACAGTTAACTACAGAACATTAAATGTCTTTATACACCAACACCAACAGAAATTAAATTTTTTTATACACCAATAGCCACACAGAAATTAAATGTCTACAGAAATTAAATGTCTTTTATACACCAACAGCCACTACAGAAATTAAATGTCTTTTAATACACCAAAATTAAATGTTTTAATACAGCCACTACAGAAATTAAATGTCTTTTATACACCAATTCAGCCACTAGCCACTACAGAAATTAAATGTCTTTTATACACCAACAGCCACTACAGAAATTAAATGTCTTTTATACACCAACAGCCACTACAGAAATTAAATGTCTTTTATATACACCAACAGCCACTACAGAAATTAAATGTCTTTTATACACCAAAGCCACTACAGAAATTAAATGTTTTTATACACCACTACAGTATTCACTACAGAACATAAATGTTTTATACACCAATAGCCACTACAGAAATTAAATGTCTTTTTATACACCAACACAGAACATAAAAGTTTTATGACAATCAATAGCTACAGAAATTAAATGTCTTTTATAATACCAACAGCCACTACAGAAATTAAATGTCTTTTATACACCAATAGCCACTACAGAAATTAAATGTCTTTTATACACCAAAATGTTTTATACACTACAGAAATTAAATGTTTTTTAATACACCAATAGCCACTACAGAAATTAAATGTCTTTTATACACCAACAGCCACTACAGAAATTAAATGTTTTTAATACACCAATAGCCATTACAGAAATTAAATGTCTTTTATACACCAACAGCCACTACAGAAATTAAATGTTTTTAATACACCAATAGCCATTACAGAAATTAAATGTCTTTTATACACCAGTATTCACTACAGAACATAAATGTTTTTATACACCAATAGCCACTACAGAAATTAAATGTCTTTTATACACCAACAGCCACTACAGAAATTAAATGTTTTTAATACACCAATAGCCACTACAGAAATTAAATGTCTTTTATACACCAATAGCCACTACAGAAATTAAATGTCTTTTATATACCAATAGCCACTACAGATATTAAATGTCTTTTATACACCAGTATTCACACTACAGAAATTAAATGTCTTTTTATACACCAATATTCACTACAGAACATAAATGTTTTATACACCAATAGCCACTACAGAAATTAAATGTCTTTTATACACCAACAGCCACTACAGAATTAAATGTCTTTTTTATACACCAACAGCCACTACAGAAATTAAATGTCTTTTATACACCAGTATTCACTACAGAACATAAATGTTTTTATACACCAATAGCCACTACAGAAATTAAATGTCTTTTATACACCAGTATTCACTACAGAACATAAATGTTTTTATACACCAATAGCCACTACAGAAATTAAATGTCTTTTTATACACCAACAGTCACTACAGAAATTAAATGTCTTTTATACACCAATAGCCACTACAGAAATTAAATGTCTTTTATACCCAGTATTCAGTATCACAGAAGACATTAAATGTTTTTTATACACCAATAGCCACTACAGAAATTAAATGTTTTTAATACACCAATAGCCACTACAGAAATTAAATGTCTTTATACACCAGTATTCACTACAGAACATAAAATGTTTTTATACACCAATAGCCACTACAGAAATTAAATGTCTTTTTTACACCAACACACCAGATAGCCAACAGCCACTACAGAAATTAAATGTTTTATACACTAATAGCCACTCTTTGTCTTTTTTATACACCAACAGCCACTACAGAAATTAAATGTTTTTATACACCAATAGCCACTACAGAAATTAAATGTCTTTTATACACCAGTATTCACTACAGAACATAAATGTTTTTTATACATAATAGCCACTACAGAAATTAAATGTGTTTTATACACCAACAGACAGAAATTAAATGTTTTTAATACACCAATAGCCACTACAGAAATTAAATGTCTTTTATACACCAACAGCCACTACAGAAATTAAATGTCTTTTATACACCAGTATTCACTAGAAATTAAATGTCTTTTATACACCAACAGCCACTACAGAAATTAAATGTCTTTATACACCAGTATTCACTACAGAACATAAATGTTTTTATACACCAATAGCCACTACAGAAAAATTAAATGTCTTTTACATAACTTTCATCTACACCCAACAGCCACTACAGAAATTAAATGTTTTTTATACACCAATAGCCACTACAGAAATTAAATGTCTTTTATACACCAGTAGCCACTACAGAACATAAATGTTTTATACTACCAATAGCTACTACAGAAATTAAATGTCTTTTATACACCAATAGCCACTACAGAAATTAAATGTTTTTTTATACACCAATAGCCACTACAGAAATTAAATGTCTTTTATATACACCAATAGCCACTACAGAAATTAAATGTTTTTTATACCAACAACCACTACCAGATATGTAATGTCTTTTATACACCAACAGCCACTACAGAAATAAATGTCTTTTATACCAACAGCCACTACAGATATTAACAGCCACTACAGAAATTAAATGTTTTAATACATAACTAGCCACTACAGAAATTAAATGTCTTTTTATACACCAGTATTCACTACAGAACATAAATGTTTTTTATACACCAATAGCCACTACAGAAATTAAATGTTTTAATGTTCAATAATACAGACAGAAATTAAATGCCACTTAGATTAAATTCAACAACCATCACAGAAATTAAATGTCTTTATACACCAATAGCCACTACAGAAATTAAATGTCTTTTATA